>NC_045732.1:27072957-27372957 GCF_009834535.1 Camelus ferus
GAATCTGAAAAAGAATATATATAATATGTGTGTGTGTGTATATATATATATATATATATATATATATATATATATATATATATACATCTATATATATATATATACATCTATATATATATATATATACATCTATATATATATATATAACCTAATCACTATGCTGTACACCTGAAACTAATACAACATTGTAAATTGACTATACTTTAATAAAGTTAAAATCTGGGGCAATCATAGGATTCATCTCATTTGTTTCCCCTCTCACAGGCCACAGTCCTGTGCTGCCTGTTGTCCAGTGTCTGAAAATAGACATTTCATATATTTTGTCCAGTTTTCAAATTGGTTATGATAGAAGGATGTGTCCAGACCTGTTTCTGCTCTGTGGGTGGAAACAGAAGGTTTTCAGTGCCTTAGTTTCTGAACTAAGGTTTTTAATGCTACAGCGTCTCTAAACCAGAGGATCTTAATAGAACATTTATATAGTATGTGCTAGGCACTGTGCTTAGCATGTTACATGTGTTAAGTCCTTTTGTCTTCTCAATAGCAGTTTCATGTATGTACTATCTTGTTCCCATTTTACAGACTGAAAAACTGGGAGAAGCTAGATAATTTGCCCAAGGTCCCACAGATAGTAAAGGAAGAGATGGTTTCAGACTGAGCACTACCTGACACTAGTCTGTACTCTTAATTGATACCGTCGTGATATAGCAGGTTTTTCTTACTGCCTTGGGCACGTCTTACAAGTGAAAGAAATGAAGTTTATCAATGATTTACAATAAAAACGGAAGATTGTAAAAGTAAAAAAGTTCTCAGAAGAAAAAAAATTTGTAGCTATGTATGATGATGGATGTTAACTAGACATTGTGGTGATCATTTCACAGTATATACAAATGTCAAATCATGTGATACATCTGAAACTAATATTAAAGTTATATGTCAGTTATACCTCAATAATTTAAAAAATGAGATAAAAGTGAAAAACAATCTCAAGGGATAAAACTTTGTGCCTAAATGAAAAATAACTTCATAAATAGTCGAAGTATTCTGCGTGAATAAAAAGGCTTAGGTCTCTTAGTTTTTAGAGTATAGTTGATTTACAATATATGCCACTATGGAAAACAGTATGGAGGTTCCTCAGAAAACTAAAAATGATGGAGAACTACAAAACATTGATTAAGGAAATTAAAGACCTAAAGAAATGGAAAAATATCCCATGCTCTTGGATTAGAAGAATCAGTATCGTTAAAATGGCCATACTGCCCAAGGCAATCTACAGATTTAATGGGATCCCTATCAAACTGCCCAGGATATTTTTCACAGAACTAGAACAAACAATCCTAAAATTTATATGGAATAACAAGAGACGAAGAATTGCCAAAGCAATACTGAAGAAAAATAACAAAGCTGGAGGAATAACCCTCCCAGACTTCAGATAATATACAGAGCTACAGTAATCAAAACAGTGTAGTATTGACATAAAAACAGACATACAGATCAATGGAACAGAACAGAGAGCCCAGAAATGAACCCACAGACCTATGGTCAATTTATCTTCAACAAAGGAGGCAAGAATATACAATGGAGAAAAGACAGTCTCTTCAGCAAGTGGTGTTGGGAAAACTGGACAGCAGCATGTAAATCAATGAAGTTAGAACACTCCCTCACTCCATACACAAAAATAAACTCAAAATAGCTTAAAGACTTAAATATAAGACAAGACACTATAAACCTCTCAGAAGAAAACACAGGCAAAACATTCTCTGACAGAAATCTCATCAATGTTCTCCTAGGGCAGTCTACCCAGGTAATAGAAATAAGAGCAAAAATTTTAAAATGGGACCTAATTAAACATAAGCTTTTGCACAGCAAAAGAAACCATAAGCAAAATAAAATGACAACCTATGGAATAGGAGAAAATATTTGCAAATGATGCAACTGACAAAGGCTTAATTTCCAGAATATATAAACAGCTCATACAACTGAATAACAAAAAGACAAACAACCCAATCCAAAGATGGGCAGACCTAAACAAGTAATTCTCCAGTGAAGACATACAAATGGCCAATAGCACAGGTAAAAAATGCTCAGTATTGCTAATTATCAAAGAAATGCAAATCAGAACTACAATTAAGTATCACCTCACACCAGTCAGAGTGGCCATCATTCAAAATTCCACAAATGATAAATGCTGGAGAGGGTGTGAAGAAAAGGGAACCCTCCTACACTGCTGGTGGGGATGTAGTTTGGTGCAACCATTCTGGGAAACGATATGGAGATACCTCAAAAAAAGAAAAATAGACTTACCATATGAGCCAGCAATCCCACTTCAAGGCATATATCCAGAGGGATCTCTAATTCAAAAAGACTTGTGCACCCCAATGTTCATAGCAGCACTACATACAGATATGGAAACAACCTAAATGCCATCCACAGAGGACTCAAGAAGTTGTGGTATATTTACACAATGGAATACTTCTCAGCCATAAAAAGGAATAAAATAATGCCATTTGCAGCAACATGGATGGACCTAGAGATCATCATTGTAAGTGAAGTAAGCCAGAAAGAGAAAGAAAAATACCTTATGATATCACTCACGTGTGGAATCTCAAAAAAAAAAAAAAAAAGACTGTGAACTCATATACAAAACAGAAACAGACTTGCAGACTTAGTAAACAATCTTACAGTTACTGGAGAAAGGGGGTGGAAAGGGATAGATTTAAGTTTGAGATTTATAAATGTTAGCCACTATATATAAAAAACAGATTTTTTTAAAGTTTCTGCTGTATAGCACATGAAACTATGTTCAATATCTTGCAATAACCTTTAATGAAAAATATGAAAACAAATATATGTATATGTATGACTTGGACATTGTGCTGTACACCAGAAATTGACACATTGTAAGTGATCGTACTTTAATTGGAAAAAAAAAACTAAAAACAGAACTACCACATGATCAGATGTCTTTTAATTTTGTTTTGTTTTGTTTTTTTTACCCTTTTGACAATCTCTTTGCTTTCTATCATGGATTGACACAAACATATATACATAGACAAATATTACATGATACCACTTATATGTAGGATCTAAAAATAAGTGAATCTATGTACAAAACAGACACAGACTCGCAGACTTAGAAAACAAACTTATGGTTTCCAAAGGAGAAAGGGAGAGGTTGGGGGATAAGTTGGGAGTATGGGATTAATAGATACAAACTATTATAAATAAAATAGGTAAGCAACAAGGATTTACTTTACAATGCAGGTAACTATATTCAGTATCTTGTAATACTATAGTGGAAAATAATCTGAAAAATGTATATATAGGTGAATCACTCTGCTGTACACCTGAAAGTAACACAATATTGTAAATCAAGTATACTTCAATTAAATATATATATACATATTTAGCTAGAGAAAAACTGTATAAACATAATCTTAAAAATATCAAACAGTATGAATGTTTAGAATGTCTTCCCTTTAAGCTTAATAAGGTTATTTACTTGTTACTTTGTGGTTTATTTTTGTTTCTATCAGGCTTTGTTCCAGAAAGTTCAGCAGTCACCTAAAACATTTTCAAAGGGAAAAATTCTGTTGTTACTTTGAAATTGAGGAAACTGACACATATGAGCCTTTAATGAGAAATACTAAATTCCTGGAAAGAACATTACAAGATTTCCTGTAAACTATAGAAATAATTTTCCAGCATGTTCTGAAAGACTGGTATGAAATTGGCAGAAGCATAGAAAGAATTACCTTGGGAATCAAATGTAAAGGAATCAAGGCATATGTGGACATTCATTAGTTCATTTAGTCAACAAATATTTCTTCAGTTTCTATTGTGTGCCCAAATTTGCTCTAGCATTAAAGATACCAATAAAAAAGATTTTTCTTCATGGCATGTACAGTCTAAGGGGAAACAGTCACTGAATAACTCCTGAAGTAAGTCGTTATATATATCAGGTGGTACAAAATGATATCTAGAAAAATAAAGCAAGAAAGAGCTTTAGGGACATGGTGATGTGTTTTTCAAATGTAAATAATGTCAAGATAGACTTTGTTTTGCTGATGTGTATGTATATCCTTGCTTGGGAAGGTTGTCAGAAGATATATGTATAGTCTCAGTTTAAAATGAATTTGAAATTACAACATATAGTAACTTTGTATCATGGGTTAGATGAAGTTTGGTATAATATGATTCATCAGTAGAATCTAGTATGAGAATAAAATTAAAGAAACAGATTTGTTGGAAGGGAGGTAGAGAAGTACTGTTTGTTAGAAAGCTAAATCCACTACTTTTTTTTGTTTTTGGTGATGATGTGTACTAAAATAACACAAATTCACCTTTTTTTTTTTTTTAAATCAGAGCAATGTCTATACACATATCCTCCAATAACAACTACCTTGCAACTGAGTTATTTGAGAAAAAAGTAATTTGATTCAAATCAAATCCCAGTAAGTTGACCCACCTACATTGTTGTTCAACTGGAAAATACAAAGTGTGTCTGGCTTAGACTGCCTTCTAAAATGGTGCCTAATACTCTCTCTCCCATCACCTACTATTTAAGCTCTTGCATAATCCCTAATATTTATATTTTTGTGTAATCCTTTCCCCTTGAGTGTGAGCTGAACCTAGTGATTCACTTCTAACAGAATACAGCAAAAATGATGGCATGTCATTTTCAAGATTACAAGACAGTGACTTCTGTCTTGTTGCCGACCCTCTTATTCTCACTTGCTCACTTTGATAAAACAGACTGCCATGTTATGAGCTGTCCTATGGAAAGGCCCCTGTGGCAGGGAACTGAGGGCAGCCTCCATCCAAAATCCAACAAGGAATTGAGGCCCTCAGCTCAACAGCCTGCAAGGCAATGAAGCCTACCAACAACATAGAGTCAGCTTGGGAGTGGATAATTAATGCCCCAGTTGTACCCTGAGATGACTAAGGCCCCAGCTGACCCCTTGATTGCAGCCCTGTGCGAGTCTGGGCAGAAGGACCCACCTAAGCTATGCCTGGATTCCTGACTCACAGTAATAGGAGATAATAAATGTCATTTTAAACTCTTAGAGTCATTTAAAGTTTTAAAGTATGTTTAGAGGGGGTCATTTGTTAAGCAACAATAGATAAGTAAGACATTACTGTTCTCTTAGATTTTTAAGGCAATATCTGTTTTCTTATACCTGGAAATTTAATATTAGTTGTCCTGGCTATTACAGTGATTCAAAAGATCACTGGTCCAAAAACACTTAAGCCTAGCTAAGATTTTGGTATGTGAAACAGTTGGTAAATTAAGAGCCTGTAGCTCCCACTAAGTGATCCAATCAAGACTGGAATAGTACCAGACAGAAAGTTTAAACTACTGAATCATAAGACTTGTCATCGACTTTTATTAAATGCTTAGTACAGATTCAGTAAAGAAGGGAAAACTAGCATGGGAAGAGAGAGGAACTAGTAGAAACCTTTCACTTTGTAAAGTCAAAAGTAACAGTATTTTTAAATTAATTTTAAATTGTCAATATATTTTTTAAAAATCTACATGAAAATTCAGTCATTTTAAAGGGGACATACACTCAAATAATACTGTGATGATGATAACTAGAGGAAACAGGAATGATAGCATACATATGCTAAAGACTGTGAAGATAGAGTAATTGTAAATTGTCCTGACACAGACCACAAAGCTGCCAATGACAAGCTATAGTAGCATTGGTTTCTTTAATATACATAGAGCACCCACTATTTTATATTTGTGAAAGATAGGATTGCTTCTTTCTTTGCATTCTTACTGCCAGTATTAACCTGCCCTGCTACCTACGCCTGTTACCAGGGAAACAAACTAGGCCTTTGTACAAAAAATATAAAATCTCTCATAAAAGGTAAGCATGGAATTTGCCATTCATCCTGTGATCCATCCATCCTCTGTATTTATTCATGTCTTCTCCTTCCTACCAGTGATATTTTCCAAACAATAGAAGATTCTACTGCTGCTTTCTTCCAAGTACTATCTCCTTATCAACTCGTCTCCCTAATGCCACAGGTTGGAGCAATCATTACTAATGGACTACAGTTTCCCCAACTGACCACTGCAGCATTATTCACAATAGCCAAGATATGGAAACAAACTGTGTATATCAACGGATGAATGAATAAAGAAGTTACGATTCACACACTCAGGGATATTATTCAGCTTTAAAATAGAAGGACATGAGGGCAATCCTGTTGCCATTTGCAACACCATAAATAGGTCTGGAGGACCTTATGCTAAGTGAAATAAGCCAGACGTAAAAAGGAAAAAACTGTATGACCTCTCACTTATATGTAGAATCTAAAAAAGTCAAACACCTAGAAGTAGAGAATAGAATGGTGGTTACCAGTGGGGAGGTGGGGGAAATGGGTAGATGTTGGTGAAAGGGTACAAAGGTGTGGTTATGTATGATGACTAAGTCTAGAGAGCTAATGTGTAGCATGATGACCGTAGTTAATAATATTGTATTGAGTACTGGAATTTTGCTGAGAATAGATTTCAGCTGCTCTCATCACAAAAAAAGTAATAACTATGAAGGGATAATATGTTAATTAGCTTGACTCTGGTAATCATTTCGCTATGTATCATAATTAAGTTGTAAACCTTAAAAATATAAAAATTTTATTAAAAAATCTTAAAAAGCTTATTGCCATTTCCAACAAAACCTATGTTAAACATACTTTTAGTTTATTTTTTATTTTCAGGAGTTGTCATCAATTTCCTAGAATAAGTATACCTGCTGAGCTCTTGTGTGGATGCATGAAAATTTATAATATCAACTACGTTAATTTTCTATGACTGCCGTAATAAATTATGACAAACGTGGTGGCTTGAAACAGCAGAAATTTATTCGTTTGGAGCAACGGAGCCTAGAAGTCTGAAATCGCTATCACTAGGAAGAAATCAAGGTGTTGAAGGGGTCACACTTCTCTCTGAAGCTCTGGGGAGCATTCATTCCTTGCCTCTTCCAGCTTCTGGCTCCTAGAATTCCTTGGGTATTTCTGGGCTTTCAGCTACCTCATTCTAACCTCTGCCTCCATAGTCACAATGCTGCCTTCTCATCTGTGTCAAATCTCCCTTTGCCTTTCCTTACAAGGATACTTTTGATTACATTTAGGTTCCACCTGGATAAGCCATGCTACTCTCCCTGTCTCAACATCCATAACTTAATCACAGATGCAAAATCTCCGTTTCTATATTTACACGTTCCAGAGATTAAGACTTGATATCTTTAGGAGCCATTATTCAGTCTACCACATCAACCAACTTTAAATTATAAAACAGAACTCTTTAACAATCTGATCCATTGCACAATTACATCTCTGATTAATAGGATGGATTTGGAGGCTACAAGCTTTAAAATAGATCTGGCTTTCATCAATTCAGGAGGAAAAAATGAATTCCATAAATAGAAACACTTCATGGGAAACACCTGATATTAAAGGCCAAACTATTGTAAACTTAAGCACCACAGTTATTTCAACTGCTTAGTGACCACAAGATAGATTAACTGGAATACAACCAAGATCATGAGTTTCTGAATCGCTAAATTAAGATGATCAACTTTTATCAGAATGCAAAAGCAAACAGGTAGCTTTTTCTATCTTAGGAAACCCAAACTGACAAAATATAATTATCTCTATATTAAAAAGTGGCTGTTCACAACGTCGTAAAATGACTATAACTCAATAAAAAATGTTTTAAAAAAAAGTGGCTGTTTATATTTACCTTTTAGTGAATCACTTTATTTAAATGGTAACTTCCTTTAATTTTATTTTTGGTCATTGTAATACTATATTTTCTATGAAAAATTATCAATGGTACACTTAATGTTTCCTCCTATGTTGACAATTGTTTTAAATTTTAATGTTTAAATTCTATTCTTCCATGGTATCAAGTCTTAATTTTAAGATATTTTCCTGCAGGGTTACTAAAACAGCTTTACACTGTCTTCTAAAATTTGTAATATAATGTTTGCATTCAAATGCATAAATAAAACTAGTTTATTATGATTTTGGTACTATTTTATTAGCTTCCTGTATAAAAAAAATCACCCTTCATATACTCAGGGGATTTCCAACTATACTGTAGTCTGCAATTTTAAATGACATCTGGATAGTCTATTTTGTCAAAGTGAGTTGTTAACAGATCTGATGACCGTTGTTCTCTCAAATAATATATTTCTAATAAATTACTGAATGTCTTACATGACAATTGGCTTAAGCAATTTTGATAATTTATGTTCTGCTAAAAAAAAAAAGCCACCTTGTTTTAACTGTCAAATTTGTCAGTTTTGTGGAGTATTTTTCTGTCATTATTTTAAGCTCTCCAGTATAGCTAATATGTTTCCTTTCATGCATATATATTTTTTCTTAATTAGGCTCATGGGGTATTTATCTACTCTTTATGGCAAAGATACAAATTGGAATTCATTTTACTAAAACAGATACCTGGGTAAATACCCCAGACTTTTAGATGAGATCTGAAGGACAACATTGTAGAAGTAATAGCAAAGATGAAGAGTAAGTCAAAGTGTGAAATACAGTCTCACATAATCTCAGATCTTGGATCATGGTAATATGCCCATATCTACCTTCTTGTCAGAAGAAAATTAAATCATCCCATTAGGAAGATAACATCATCTTGGACTTCTAGAACTTGTGATACATTTTATCTAGCATTTGATCAAAATTATCAGGCCTGTATGTCCATGCAATGGAATACTATTTGTCAATAAAAAGAAATGATTTATCAAGCCATTGAAAGACATGGAGAAACTTGAAATGCATATTGTTAAGTGATGGAATCACACAGTTAGTAGCCTTGCAGGCTAGCTTCTAACTATAGACATTCTGGAAAAAGCAAAACTAGAGAGACAATAAAATTATCACTGGTTGCCAGAGGTTCAATGGGAGAGAGGGAAGGATGACTAGGTGGAGCACAGAGGATTTTTAGGGCAGTAAAAGTATTCATTATGATACTGTAATAGTGGACAATTGACATTACGCATTTATCAAATCCCATGGAACTAAACAACACAGAGTGATCCCTAATGAAAACCATGGATTTTAGCTATTAATAACGTTATCAGTATTTGTTCACAAATTTTAACAAATATACCATATCAAAGCAAGATGTTAGTAACAGGAGAAACTGGGACAAGGGAGAAGAAAGGCTACATGAGAACTCTCTATACTTTCAGCTCAATATTTCTGTAAATCTAAAACTCTTAAAAAATGAAGTCTATTAATTAAAAAGTAACTGCCAGCATACAAAGGGACAGGATCAAAGGGCTGAAAATTGCAAGATATAATAGTAAAAAATAAAGTAGGTCCACAGGTTATCTAGATATTATTAGAGTTTTCAGACACAGACTTTAAAATAATTCGGATTAATATGTATAAGAAAATATATGAAAAGCTGGATAATTTTGCCAGATAACTGGGACCTATAAAATGGAATCAAATGGAAATTATAAAACTAAAAAAGAACAAAAACAACTGAAGAATGAAATTATGAGATTAAGAATAGCAGATTAGAAACAGCAAAGGGGGAGGAAAGTTAAATGAAGATAAATCCATAGAAATACCCTGAATGAAACAAGGAGAGAAAAAATTAATAAAGTAGAAAGCAGTATAAGATGTAGATATACAGATACACAAACTCCAGTATATATGTTTGGAATCCCACGGGAGAAGTGTGATAAAATGTAGCAGAAGCAATATTTGAAGATTTATTGTCCAAAAATGTTCCCACACTTTCTAAAGACAACACATCTCAGATTTCAAAATATCTATAAATCCAAAGTAGAAAAAATACAAGTAACTCACCTGTGCATCATAGTGAATCTTAAAGGAAAATACTGGGAAAAAAATTTTTAGAGGAGCATAAACAAGGCTGACAGCTTACTTTTCAATACAAACAAAAATGATAGTGGGAATAAGCTTGAGTTAGTCACTTAAAATCCAGAAAGAAGACAACAGCTAAACTTAAATTGTATAACCTGTAAAAATTTCCTCCCAAAAAAGCAAAATAAAATAAATTTACTTTCAAAGATTGTCTAAGATTTTGGGGGTAGGGAGGCATGGGGTGAGCAGACCTTCATTAAAAGACATACTAAATGGTATCCTTCAGCAGAAGGAAAAATGATTCCAAGTGTAAATATAGTAATGCAGAAAGGAATTAAGTGCTTCAGAGAAGACATTTGAATGAACATCAATGATTTCAAAAGACAGAAGTAATTTCTCTGTTGTATTTTAAAAAGTATATATGGAATAAGAACTCCAGAGCTGGTAGGTAGCTCTGTAGATCCAGCTCCCTTTGTGTTTCTGCCCCATGACAACCAACACTGCACAAACATTAAGATGAATGAATTAGCCCATTTGTTACATTCACCTTCCATCCAAGAGAAAAGGGAGGATGAAGAACATGCTTGTTCTGTTAAGAAAAACCATTTCTACTTATCTCATGACTTGAACTTGGTTACATAGACACACATGACTGCTAAGCAAGCTGGGAAATATAGTCTTTATTCTGGGCAGCCATGTGCCCCACTGAACATCAGGGGTTCTGTTATTAAATTAGAAAGGAAGAATGGGCTGATTTGGGGAACACCTAGCAGTCTTGCAAGCCAACTATCCATGAACAAAATTTTTCCATATAAAATATCAATCTATTCCCAAAACAACAAATTCTAATGTACCATAGGGTGACTAAATCTCAAAATCTAACCATCTTTTCGCTCAGATTCATAAGTGGTACTTGTTCCCCAGACTTGTCTTATGATCTTGAGTTATTTAATATTAAATATTGTAGTAATACGAGAACCAAAATGAAGCTCCCATTCAAAAAACAGAGCAAATAAGAAACACACAGCAGTCATTGATTCTTAGCCCATTTATAGCTTGTGTTTTCACTTTCTTAACAGGGTCTTTCACAGGACAAATGTTTTTAACTTTGCTAAGACCCTGTTTATCAATTTTACTTTTATTGATAGTGCTTTAGGTAATCAAGTCTGAGAACCTGTTGCCTAGCCGAAGATCCAGAAGATGTTCTCCTTTTTTTATTCTCAAAGTCTACTAGTTTTATGTTTTACATTCATGACTCTGATCCATTTGAGTTAATTTTTGTATAAGGTGTGAGGTTGAAGTCATTTATTTTTCCTACAGGTGTCCAACTACTCTAACATTATTTGTTGAAAAAGGCTACCCTTCCTCCGTTAAATTCCTTTTGCACTTTTGTCAAAGATCAGTTGATCGGACCTATGAGGGGATATTTCTGGATTCTGTTTTCTTTTCCACTGATCAATGTGTCTATCCCTCTGTCAATGCCACAGCCTTGATTACCAGAGCTATATGATAAGCTATAACATCAGGTAGAATTAAGGATACCCTGCCACTTTGTTGTTTCTCCATTCTCTAACCAGTTTTTCCTTCCTCTTCCCACCTGTCAGGGTTCCCCTTTGATTGTATCTTCCATTTTCCCAGTGTTTATAGTTATACTTAGTGGAAAGATCAGGGGAAAAAAGTTGATGCCATTTTGTCTGGACCAGAAGTTCATCTCTGACTTTTTAATTAAAATTTTCTGCTTCATCCATGGTGGGAAAATATTCTATCTCCTTAATCCAGTGCTGTCTGATATAAATGTATTGTAAGGCACATCTGTAATTTTAAATTTTCTAACAGATACATCAAAAATATAAAAAGAAACAAGTAAAAGTATTGTTAATTATACATTTTATTGAATCTAGTGTATTCTAAATATTGTCACTTCATCATGAAGTCAGTATATAAATTATTAATGACTTTTTTGTTTTTTACTTTTTTTCATACTAAGTTTTCAAAATTTGGTCTTTTACAACCGATCTCAATTTGGATGTTGAGTCTTCATCAGAAATATTTGATCTGTATTTACGTATCATAAAATTTACTCAAGTTGTTCCAAAATAGTTTGGTTCCAATAAAGTTTCCCAATAATTGAATCAAGTACCAATTTTAATATAAATTTAATATAATTTTAACATAAATTTAGTAAAATTAAAAATTCAGTTACTCAGTCATGTATGTGACTCATGTGGCTAAATGGCTATCAAATTGGACAGCAGCATTACTTTAATATAGCCTACATCTCAGTCTTTTCTCCTCTCCTCTCCTCTCTTTTCTTCTGCCCAACAGAAACTGGTGTCCTAGGAGAGGGGATCAATCACTACCAAATTTTCATATTAGCAAGGAGGAAGCCAGGGGGATAAATTCCCTAAATTCTCTCTCTGCTCACACTTCAGTCTTCTGCCATTACTCTTCATTGGCTGAATCCAACTGAAAGCCAGAGAGGAGAAGCAGACCATTGAAGTCAGCCTCTTTAGCCTATAGTCAAGACAGACAAGGTGAAGAGTAGCTCTAAAAGGGCACAGCTGTATCAGTAAAGAAAAATGTTTGAGTATATAACCCCATTATAACTATATCTAAATATTGAAATGACTAAATATATCTGTTGATCTACATATTAAATATGAGAAAGCTTAATCTCTTACTCATTTTTAAATAAAAAGAAGTATTCTAAGATTATCTTCCCATATCCCAGTGGATCATTTAAAGTTCCCTAGGGTATGCTCATTCCATTTGGGAGATCACTATTTTAAGTAGTATTTTAAGTAGCCACCAGGACCTCTTCATCTTTCATTCTGTTAACGAAGTTACCATATACCTCCCTTTGCTTAAAATCTTTAGTTTCTCCTCATTGCCTAAAGGAAAAAACTCAAACTCTTTAATATGATATTTAAGACCCTTTCTAACCTGGCATCACCAAATTTTTCTCTCTTCCTGCCATCTACCCTCATCAAAAGATTCATCTTTCTCAATATAATCTACTTGATTATAATCAAGATCATAATTGTTCTTTTGCCCAATCATTATTTCTTCCTGGAGTGGTCTTGTTCTTGTCCATCTCCCCACCCCATTCTCCTACTCATCTTTCAGGACCTATTCAAACATTATTACTTTGTCAGTAAAAGTCATCTTTAGGTATTCCTGGCAGTAACATACTGCTTCCCTTTTTCTGTGTGCTCCCATAGCATCTTCTACATCAATTCAATGGTTTATTACTTGATACTGAAATTGTTTATTTATATGCACTCCTAATAGACTGAGGGCAAGGGTCTTCTCTTAAATCTATCTTTGTTTATTCAGAGTATAGTTCAATGTGTGATACATACTCAGGACTCAATAAAGAATTAATAATCAGTCAGTCCATACATTGCCTCCATTTTCATTTTGAAGATCCACCTCTTACTTAAAACAACCGTATCTGTAAAATGTGGAATAAATTAAACTGAGTCTTTATTCTCCAAACATTTCTTTTTCAATTAGTGATGGCAAATGATGTTAGAATTTTTTCTACCTCTGTTGGACAGCAAGTGTCTCTCAAGAGTGCTGTTTAAAGGTGCCACAGCTTGATGAGGAGAGGGTGAAAAGTGCTCTGTTTAATCAGTGATGAGTATTATTGGTATGAGGAGGTCACTAGTTGGCTATGTGCTATCAGCTTGTCATCCCAGTCTTATTTGTTTCCCAAATTTGTGGTATCAATTTCTTTCGTGTCATGTCTATTTTTGCCAAAGCCAAATGCAAGGGACGGCATAGAAGGAAGCGGTATAGCTAAGAATTTCTGAGCAAAAGTATGTTTAAATTGAATTTTCCTAATGTGTAAACTCTGCATATGTTGTAAAACAGGCACGAAATGCAGAATTTACAATCAAACCATACTGTAGTAATTTCTATTCTTATGTGATTGATCTCTTTAGCATCATAAAATTCTAAATGATTTGTTACCAATGGTTTGTGAAAACAATGTATATTAAAATAATAACTTCTTATCTTACTTTTTTAAAAGTAAGAAAAGGAAATCACGTAGAAACCAAGAAATTGACGTGAAAAGAAAAAGCATGACATGCCCATAGATCAGTAACATTTTATTGTCATTTAAATGCTATAAACGATGAATGAATTATTTATAAGTACTCAAAAATCCCTTATCTGTAGGTTTTTCAGTTTATATTCTCTTGATTCACTGCCTAAAGGGAGTCTGATAGCAAAAGAGTAAAATCCCTCGATCTACAGCCATACAATAGTTCACACAGATAACGTGTGCACTCCTTATGGGTAATATGGACATCCATAGAAGTCTCAAAAGACTACCTCTTGCAACTGCATTTTGATTTCTATCCATTCACTTCACAATCTAAGTTGACAACAAAATGTTGTCTCTCCAGGAATATTTGGAATGTGTCCTTAACATTTAACATTTGCTTTTCTTTCTTGCTTTTAATGTACAAGTATAGAAAATGGAAAAGATCTTAAAAAGCAATGATTCTAGTTATCAAAACGTAAATGGAGTGTCATTTGACACCATTCATGAATTTGTACTAAATATTAAAAAGATACGCCTTCTAAGTGAAATAATATTTGCAATGGAAGGATTAAATGAGGCTCCTACTCTTTGATTTCCCCAAGTAAAATATTAATTTTGAAATACAGCCAATTCTCAATCATGAAGTACTTATTAACCATTTATTAAGACCAGTATTGTTCACAGTACTATTCTAGACAGTAGATGTTTAAAGAAATTAAAGATATATAAACGATAATTGGTGCTCAACTAAGCATCCTCCACATATCCATAAGCCTAATGGAAACTTACAAACTGAGAATGTTTCCAATCTGCTGAGCTCAAGATTTCTGTTCACTTTGAGGTCTTAGGCACTACCTTCATTACAATCAAGTTTGAAATTCCTAAAAATAAATTCATTATTTCTGCCAAAACAGCAATCACAATAATACTATATTATATTTAAATAATTCAGGACAACATAATAGACTGAACCTGGCTATAATTTCATCTCCAAAAATACTTTAACACCATATCATGGATTATTTTATTGGGCTATCCAGTTGTGACCTTGGAAATTAGAGAAAATGGCCCCAAATTTATCATATCCAAAGAAAATATCTTTTGATGCTAAGAGAAAGGATGAAACAATGGGTTATGCCTTAGAAAAGAAATCCACGTAAAATTATTTAGAGGTAGGGGCTTGCACAGTTCTATTTTGAAAAGCGGGTAAGACAAAATATTACAAAAGAAAATTTGCATGTGTCTGCAGATTTTTCACATTTGCATATATTTGCCTCTATGTCTTCCAGTATGCATTTTCTAGGCTAAAAGGTGACCATGTTAGCACTATTAAGTCTACACTTCATTTAACATCAAACCTCACAGGATCTTACAACTGGGGAAAACATATCACATTATTCAATCAAACTCTCCCATTTGACACATGGGAAAGTCCTTGTAACATTGCCCTTTCACCACAGAGTTCTGTTATTTTAAAGTTGTTACATTCTTTAGCAGACACAAAATATGGAAGGAAAAAAGCAAAAGACATGAGAAATCCCTAGTTTAAATAAATATCCCTGAAAAAAAGAATGTTTCTATGACATAAGCTGTATCAACAGCCATCTTATTAAAATTATATCTCATTTATTACCAATTAAATATTCTTTGTGATTGAACGTTTACTATATTATATTCAGGGCACAGTGCTAAATTCTAGAGATTCCACTTGATTAAATCAAAGCATATTTCATCGTTAAGCTCATAACTTAGAAAGAAAAATAAACTTCTCTCCTATGATTTTTAAAGTGCTACAATACAAGAATTCAGATGATATAAAATTTGATTCCATAAAATACATTGGGCAAACTTGTGTTGCTTTATGATGTACAAAAACATTCACATATGTATACTCATGAAATTCTCACAATTCTGTGAGGTTTATACTATTATTGCACAAATAATAATTACATCCAGATGGCCAACAGGCACATGAGATGATGCTTAACATCACTAATTATTAGAGAAATGCAAATTAAAACCACAATGAGGTATCACCTCACAATGGTCAGAATGGCCATCATCAAATAAGTAATGCTGGAGAGGGTATGAAGAAAAGGGAAGCTTCCTATACCACTGGTGGGAATGTAAATTGGTACAGCCACCTATGGAAAACAGTACGGAGGTTCCTTAAAAAAGTAAAAATGGAGCTACCATATGATCCAGCAAACCCATTCCTGGGCATATATCTGGAAAAGACAAAAATTGTAATTTGAAAAGATACATGCATCCCAATGTTCATAGCAGAACTATTTACATTAGACAAGACATGAAGACACTCCAAGTGCCCATCAAGAAATGATTGTTTTAAGATGTGGTGTGTGTGTGTGTGTGTGTGTGTGTGTGTAAATATATATACACACACATACATACACACAATGTAACACACACACACACGTACACACACACACACACACAATGGAATATTACTCAGCCATAAGAAAATTAAATATTGCCATTTGCAGCAATGTGGATGGACCTAGAGATTATTATACTTACTGAAGTAAATCAGACATAGAAAGACAAATACTATATGAGATCACTTGCATATGTAACCTAAAATATAATAAAAATAAACCTATGTACAAAACAGAAACAGACTCACAGACACAGAAAAACTTAGGGTTCCCAAAGGGGAAAGGGAAGGGGGAGGGATAAATTAGGAGTTTGGGATTAACAGATACCCACTACTATTAGTAAAATAGATAAGCAATGGGGATTAACTGTATAGCACCAGGAATTGTATTCTATCTTATAATAACTTATAATGGAATATAATTTGAAAAATTATATATGTAACCGAATCACTCTGTTGTACTCCAGAAACTGACACAGTATTATAAATCAACTATACTTCAATTTTAAAAAAGCAATGCTGGAAAAAAACTGCAGATAACTACAGATAACCTAGAATATGATTTAAGAATACACACATATATAATTAAGAAGACCATACTCCTGTCAAGAAAATAATGTATATTTAACAGAATAAGAGGTATTTAATTTCTAAAAAAAGTTTGTACACTTAAAAGTTTAATGTTAAACCATATGAATTATGACATTATTTTAGAAGGCTATCTTTTATCAAAAGAAGGAAGTTTCAACAATTATCAAGGCATCATTACTGCATTCTAGGAAATGGTTAGAAAATGGAGTTTCGTTTAAAATGAATTTACCATTTAACTACAAAATCCCGTATGTGTTAAATGGAAAGCCTAGGGCAAGGACACTGATGCATAAGCTATGGGAACATGAGGCACAAAAGCCTCTCATGAGTGGACAATTATATTGCTTGCTCTCACAAGTTATTTCTCTTTAGAAATATAGCACTTACCAACCACAAATCTTTAATACAATGAACATAGCACCAACCACAAAGTTGAAAGAGAGGTCAGAAATCATAAAGTTTAAGTTATTGCTTCTGGCATCTGAGCAGAGTAAGTAACCCAAGCAACCCTTCAATGGAAAAAAAAAAACCCAACAAAAATACTGGATAAAATATTTAAAAATATTTTAACTTCATCTAAGAGTTGAAAAATTGGTAAAGAAACACTCAGAGGCCAATAAAATAAATGTTAGCTGGAACCCAGAGGGAAAATAAGTTCAGGGATGGCTTTCAACTTTGTAACACTTGACAAAAAGGTGAACTTGCACTTTGGTTTTCAGATCCTTTCAAGACTCAGAAGCAAAGCCCAGCGGTCAGCCAAGTTGGGGTGTCTAATAGGAAATACCCCCAACATAAAGACCTGGGGTCCCTAGGAACTATACCTTCAAAATAAGAATATACTAGAAGCAAGTTTGCCTCCCTTCCTCCCTGCCTCCAGAATAATGCAAAGAAAAATGTCTAATTGAACTTTGGCATTAAATGCAGGGGAAGAAAAATAATCTTCCCGGAAAATTTGTAGCCAAAACTCAGCCCTCATATGCAGTTACAACCTGAATTCTCACTATAGGAGCAGTCTAAAATTTTCTAGCCAGAATTTCAAGAGTTCAGAGCTGGCAAGACCTCCTGGTAGCCTGTAGAAGAAAATGAAAATACTCTCTGGGTAAACTCACATAAAACACAGTCTTCAAAAGATTCCCAGAGGTAGACTTTCTAGAATTAGGAACTCAGTTAAACAGTTACAAGACACAAAATAAAATATCATATATGAAAACCAGGAAAAGCATTAGATAGTGGAATCAGACCTGCAGATATTCCATATATTTTAATTGCTAGAAAAAACATAAAAATAAGTATAATGATAGACTTAAAAAACAAAAGAAGTACCTAATATGAGAAAAATAAGGAAATATGAAAAGGAGCAGAGATCTTAAAAATACTCATACTGAACTTGTGGAAATAAAAAACATAATATTGGATAGTAAGAGCTCAACAGGCAAGGAAAACATGTTTGATAAAACTTAACATCAATTTTTAATATAAAAAGATTTTCAAAAAGTAATAGAAGAGAACTTCCTTAATTTGATACACAGTAGCTCCACAAATCCTACTAAAAAATCACAATTAATGGTAAAACACGAAGAATGTTCCCTTTAAGTTCAAGGACATTGATATGACTTCTGTTTAACATACTGATGTTAAAGGCCAGAATAGTAAGTCAAGAAAAATAAATCAAGTGACTAGAAAGGTAAAAACAAGGTTGTCCTTTTTCTCAGATAATATCACTGTGTTTTAAAAATTCACCATCTACAGATTTATTTATTGCGCATAAGAAAGCTTTTTAAAAGTTGCTTGATAAAAAATGTCAATACATACAAATCAATCACATTTCTAATCAATACAAAGCAGATGAAAACTGTAATTTTTTCAGTTTTCAAGTTTATATTCAGAGTAGAGCATACACCTGTATTCACAATTAAACAAATATTAATGGAATGGAGAACCACGGAACCAACTTCAAGTCACAATCTGTCAGCACCTCAGCCATCCCCTACAAGTTCCTCCTTTTTAATCATAACCACTTCCTTCCCACTAGATGTCAACACTATCCTGGTTTGGGGGATAATAATTCCCTTACTTTTGCTACTAATTTTAACATATGTGTAGGCATGCATAGACAATATCATTTCCTGGTTTTCATCTTTATAAATGTAATCATACTCAACACATTCTTTCATGTTTTACCTCTTTTGTCACAATGTCAATAAGAAAAAGACAAATAATTCTACCAAAAATAATGGGCAGTATAGTTTATTAGGGGCTTTGCAGAAGAAACCCAAGTAATGAATAAACATATAATCAGATAATCCATCTCCCTACTAATCAAGAAAATACAAATTAAAGCCACAATGAGATACCATTTCATTCCCAACATTTTGTGAAAAAATTTAAATATCAAGACTATATGGGGATATGAAGTAATTAGAACTGTGATGTACTGTGATGAGAACGTGTACAACCACTTTGGAAAACAACTTGGCTTTATGTGTGTAGTTGGAAATATATACGTTCTATGTTTCAACTGTTCCACTCTCAGGTAAATAACCCAGAGAAACTCTTGCTTCACTAATCAACTGTTTATATGTTCATATAAACAGTTCTTAGCAACACTGTTTTGAGAGTAAAACCTGGAAACAACTCAAATGCACATCAACAGTGAAATAGATAAATGAAACAATATATGAATCACAATATTATACAAATACTATACAATAAAATACTACACAAATACTATAAAATTGGTAAATCATACTTATAAGTGACAAGTCTGAATACAAAATACTAACATTTCTAGACCTCAGATTCCTTATCTATAAAATTACGAGTTTTCCCAGAAGAGGAATTTGTATTATCCCTTACAAGCAAATTGGAAAATAAAAATATCCCTCTAAAAACAAATTATCAATACTGGGAAAAAATCAGACTATTCAATAATGAATAATTCAGGATGTATTATACAGAAGTTAGGTGATTTCATTTATGTAATTTTCCACTTAACTCTTTTTTTCAATTAATAGGATCTTTTGTCTGCAGACAGAGAAAGAGCCTGTGGTGCAAGGTTATGCCCAGGCAGAAGTATTAGCCAAGATGGGTTAAAAACATGGCTAGTCACGTGATTTTACCAAGAAATATTAATCATTAGGAAAGCAGAGTGAGGAAATGCTTTGTCAGGAGTATTTAAGTCCAAAGCTGAACAGAAGAAAGTGCTAAGGCCAGAGAGAGGCAGTTGATTAGTGCAAGCTGCAAGCACAGTGTATGTTTATGTCAAAAAATCCTGGAAGAGAAGGCTCAAAGTCTGAATAGGGTGTTCCTGCTATTTCTGGTAGAAGTGTTTCCTTATTCTGGCAGAACAACACTGGACATCTTAAATGGCTCTATAAAAATAAAATCCACCAAATCCATTTGAAAGATTAGGATGGAGAGGGGGCATGGATTTTTCCCAGTATTACAAACTGAAAATTAATTTCCACTTCTCAGTTTTTGAGAAAGTGATTACATAATCAGTAGCAGAAGGGTGGGGGTGGGGGTCACTAGAACAACATAGTAACATGGAAATTATATTTAAACATGGGAACATAGATCATTGCAGTAAAGTGTCTGATTTCTTCTCCATGACTGATTTTTAATGAAAAATCATCAGGTAGACATTCAGGTCAATTTGATTCTGTCTACCAGGAGACTCCAGGGAATCCCAAATCTTGTATCTCAGCTGCTGGCTGGTGGATTACCAGGGCATACTTTTTTATTACTTTGCACGTACAACCATCTTTGCCCCTCACCATGGTTACAGCAGTTGTTTTCTCTACCTTCCACATTCTCCTCTCATTCCTGGATCCAGATCAAAAAGGTGTACTTCAAGCTCACCATTCTGGACCATTTTGTAAATTGATGATGGTTGGATCAAATGATTCAAAATCCTTTATCAGACATTGTGATATACTAATTTGAATTTACTGTTATCCTTATCCTAGGTAGACAGTAAAGGCATAGTAATTCAGTAATCTTCATCTTTGCAATAATATACTGGAAGATAAAATCCAAATATAAGTCAAAAATAATTTAATATCTACTTCAGGCATGTTGAGTTGGTTTCCCTAAAGGCAGAGATGGAGATGGGGATTCTTGAACAAGTGGTTTATTGAGGGACTGCTCTCAGGAGAAAGGAAGTGAAGGAACCACATATAGCAGGTGGAAAACAGTCAAGCAAGAATGTGGTCTAACCTACAGTTTAGATTGGGCCAAACCCTACAAGGAGTTCTGGAGCATGAACTGCACCTAGAACTGCACCGAGTAGGTACTGCCTTTCGTAAGCCCATACCAGTACATCATTGGCCATGGTGGCATGGGGGGGGAGGTGCAGTTATCTCCAAGGCAAGATGAGGCCAATTCTCTGAAGAGAGGCCAGCTATGAATGTCAGCAGCCAAAATTCATCATCTGAAGGATGGGAGAAATAGCCAGGTAAAGAGGATCTTGGTATGGCGCCAAAAAAGGTCTACTAGAAGCAGAAAGAAATTTTCTAGAAATAGTTTCACTGTTTATTGGGCCATGGAATTGGTATAATAAAGGTTGCCAAGTTTGAATTCTGTAAAATATATTGCTTGATGCTTCACAAGCATATTTCAATTTACTAGAACAAAAGAGACTAAGTTTTTAGAATAACTTCAGTGTAAAATGAGACAGGATCTACACTTTTAGGGCATAACTACTAATATTATTTCACTGAGCAATAATACTTGCAAACTGAATCACTGATGATTGTCAACTGGAAGAAACTATACCAATACAAATTGCAACATTTTGAAATATATGACAGAATAATGAGGATTTGGGTTATTTCAGGACTTTCATATAACCTTTGAAATATTATATTTACAAAATAAAAGTAAATCACATTTATCTGATCCAAAAAAAGGGAAAACTTCATAAAGGGAGATGTTTTTTCCAGAGAATTCTCAACAGAAATATACAGCGTTTCCCTTAAAAAAAAATTCTAAAATCAACATTTCTCACCCATCTCAAGCCATATATAATTTTAAAAGGGCCCACTGTTAATAAGTTTGAAGATCATTTATAAGCAGAAGAGAGCACTAATTATTGTAATTGGTACCATTAGCCTAAAGCCAGTCAAGATCTTAAGCTGCAGCTAAGGTTCAAGTTGCTACCCAGTCTTAATACAAGGACCTTAACTCTTAGCAACTTTCCCTTCCTCCCGCCTCATATAAGTGAGAGTGACCATTCTTCCATACCTCCTAATGCACAATCTGGGAGCTTTGCGCTTCTACTTCTGAAGACATGCTAAACACTACTCTATTCCACTGTTCTTGCTTCCACTCATTGTTGAAAACAGTAGTAATTTCATTTCAAGGGGAAAGGCGGGGGGTATTCATTGAGTATCTTTTAGAGAGCAGGAAATTTACATACGTTTCAATGAAGTAGTAAATATTCACATCCATGATTTTTTTTAAAGTAACTCTATCAAGTATTTATTCTCATTTTATAGCCAAAGAAATGCAAGTTAAAATAAACTAAATAACTTGCCAGAAGTCTCACAAATAATAGATGACTGGACGGGTATTTGAACTCAAAGGCTGGCCTTCAAAAAAATGTGCCCTTCTATTACACCAGTTGTTTTCAGAGTGTGGTCCTAAGACTGACTGCATCAGCATCACCTTGGGGCTTGTTGGAAGTACAAATTCTTGTACCTTATTTCAGACCTACCTACCTAGATAGTACCAGAACTGGGCCAGAAATCATGTTAACAAGTCCTTCAGATGATTCTGAGTCATGCTAAATTTTGAGATTCTCTGTCCTATGCTGTATGTCTTCCATCCACCTTTAGATACTTTTCCTCTTAGAAACTGGGTCCTGTGGACCCCAAAGACAGCCTTGAGCTTTTACCTTAAGCACTGTTTCTGTTAAGTTTATTCAAGGTTTTGTTTATTTGCTTTTACTTGAGGCTAGTAAATAGATCTTTTTCCTAGACATCATCCCAGATCTCTCCAACATTACCACACCTTCCACTTAATGCTTATTGATTCATTCCTTCATGCATTCATGCTATAACTATTGTTTGCAAGTCTTTCATGTGTTAGGTACTGTGCCAGACTAGGCAGATTAATGCCCCCCAAAGATGTCCATGTCTCAATCCCCAGAAGCTTTCAACATGCTATGTTACATGGCAAAGGGAAGTTAAGGTTGTGAATAGAATTTAGGTTGTTAATCAGCTGAGTCTAAAATAGTGAGGTTATCCTGGATTATTATTACTACTCCTAAAAATGAAATACTTAGGTATAAATATTAAAGATATTTATAGTATCTATATGAGGAAAACTACAAAACTCTGATGAACAAAATCAAAGAATAAAGGGAGAAATAGTCCATGTTCATAGATAGGAGGACTCACAATTGTCAAGATATCAGTTCTTCCCAATTTGATCTATAGATTCAGTGCAATGCCAATCAAAATTCCAGCAATTTATTTTATTGATATTGACAAGCTGATTCTAAAGTTTATATGGAGAGGCAAGGACACCCCACAAAGAACACAATATTGAAGGAGAAAAATAAAGTTGGAAGACTGATGCTACCTGACTTTAAGACATACTATAAAACTACAGTAACCAAGACAATATGGTACTGCTGCAAAGAATGGAGAAACAGATCAATGGAGCAGAACAGAGAGCCCAGAAGTAGACCCACATAAGTATATGACAAAGGAGCAGAGGCAATACAATGGAGCAAAGATAGTCTCTTCAACAAGTTTTTGAAACAACTGGATATGCTCAAGTGAAAAAAAAAAAACCTAGATAGATACTTCACAATAATTAACTGGAAAATGGATCAAAGACTTAAATCTAACATGCAAAACTATTAATCTCCTAAAGGATAATATAGGAGAAAACCTAGATGACCTTAAGTCTAGTGATACCTTTTTAGATAACACCAAAGACATAATCCATGAAATCCATGGGTCCTGTGAAAGACAATGCCAAGGGAACAGGAAAACAAGCCATGGATTGGGAGAAAATATTTGCAAAAGACACATCTGACAAAGGATCATTATCCAAAATATACAAAGAACTTTTAAAACTCAGTAAGAAAACAACCCAAGTTAAAAGCGAGCCAAAGATCTTAACAGACACCTCACCGAAGAAGATAAACAGATGGAAAATAAGCATATGAAAGGATGCATCACAACCTATGTCATGAAGGCAATGCAACATAAAACAATGAGATATCACTATGTACCTATTGGCATGGCCAAAATTTGAGACAGGGACAATTCCAAATGCTACCAAGCACGTGGATCATCAGGAACTCTCGTACGCTGCTGATGGGAATGCAGAATGTTTCAGCTACTTTGGAATATAGTGTGGCAGTTTCTTACAAAGTTAAACATTCTCTTACCATATGACCTAGCAATTGCACACCCTGGTATTTACCCAAACGAGCTGAGAACGTGTATTCACACAACAACCTGCACATAGATATTAATAGCAACTTTATTTATAATTGCCAAAACTTGAAAGCAGCCAAGATGTCCTTCAGTAGGTGAATGTATAAACAAACTGTGACACACCCAGATAATAGAATATTTTCAGCTTTACAAAGAAATAAGCTGTCCAGTCATGAAAAGACATGGAGGAATGTTATATTCGTATTTCCAGGTGAAAGAAGCCAATCTGAGAAGACTACATACTGTGTGATTGCAACTATATGACATTCTGGAAAAGGCAAAACCTTGGAGACAGTAAAAAGATCAGTGTTTGCCAGGGAGTGGGGAGGAGATGAAAAGGCAGAGAACAGAGGATTTTTAGGGTGGTGAAAATACTCTGTACGATATTAAGTGATGGATATATGTCATTATACATTCATCCAAACTCACTGAATATACAACACCAAGAGCAAACACTAAGATAAACTATGGACTTTGAGTGATGACGGTGTATCAATTTATGTTCCTCCTTGGTAAAAAATGTACCGTTCTGATGAGTGATATTGATTATGTGGGAGGTTATGCACGTTTATGGTCAGGGGGTATAGGGAAATGTCTACATTTTTCTCAATTTTATTGTAAACCTAAAATTTCTCTAAAAAATAAAGACGTAAAAGGTAAAAATAGAAAGTTCTATTTCAGAAGCAACTTAGGCCCCTTAAAAATCAGTTTATTCCTTAGCATTTTTTTTTCTTTTTGCCAGTGTAAGTGTATGGGAAGAGATGCTGTTTTACTAAAAGACTTCTACGTAATTTTTTATAGCTACACATTTTTAAAAGCATTTAAAACCAGTTTCACAGTTTACTCTCCTGGATGACGTCTTTCCTTTGATGCAGAGCAGTGACTTTTTTTTTTTTTTAAGTATTTAATAAGTACTTGCTCTCCCCAAGGCAAAGGTACCTGACTCTCATGCCTTTTCAGCCTTTTCCCCTCCCTCATCCTTCACTATTTTTCAAGTCTTTCAGCACTACTGGTAACAATTTCCCAATGTTTTATTAAGTAGGCTGGATCAAATGAAATATTTAATTCTATGTTGCCATCCATTTTGAAATCATAAAGGAAAATAGTCTAGGTAATAAAACTCAATTTTTACCTGGGTTTAATTTCAAGTATATGTTCTAAGTAACACAACCATTTCTGCCTTATTTTCTTTTCCTTTTAATAAAAGAGACACACAAAGCTCAAATCTTCCTGGTTCAAAGTAGAGATACAAAGATTGAAAATGGAGTTTCTTTAACTGCTAAACAATTAAAAATAAAGAAAATAAACAGTGCCCTGGAGTTTTACTGCAACAACCACAGTAGTAGAAGGGTGTCATATTTACTGTGATTTTTTTTTTTATATTTCACGAAATTGTATAATATAGTTTGAATTTCCCAGGACTTGTTAATAATGCAGAAACCTCTTATTTGTATATAAACTTCCTTTTGAAGAGTTCAAATCTCCCTTATAACATTTCCTGTAACTATGCCAATATTCTATTTGGAAGGCTTAGTTATTTTATTCACTTTACTCTAAATGAGAAAATGAGACTATAAAGGCTCAGGAAATCTGATATGCATTCATAAGTCTGAGAAGTTGTTACATCAAAATTATAATGCATCTATTAACTTCCCAACTATCAATTCAGCTTTGATTCTTTCCTTTGATTCTTTCTATCTCTTTCCTAGGTTAAAAGTAAACATTTATTTTTTACGGTAAGAAACTTCTTCTGTCCATGAGTGGATTTACTTTCCTGTATGACACAACTAAAAGCAACAGAAAATATGTATGAAAAAATGGTTTAGACACTATACATCAGGTGGCACAGAACCATGATCCCAAGATCAGGAAATCCAATGGGGTGAGCCTATGACTACATCTGCTTACTGTGTAGAGAGAGTTTCTAGGCCTTAGCACAATGATGGAGAGCCTAGGTAGAACCAGGAGGTCACCCTGAGTTTAGGAGGTGGAGCTAGAATCTGGGCATCCCAAGGCAGCTGGGGTTTTCAGGGCAGTATACCAGGGAGAAAAGAGTTGCACAAAGAGAGAACTCCAGAGATCCGCAAAGGGTCCTCAAGTTGTCTTGTAATTATAAGTCAGCGCATATATGTGAGGGAACTACCTGATGTCAGAGAAAGAACTGTTCAGAGACAATTCTCCATGGGTCTCAGTATTAGTCCCCCAGGGCTTCCATAATGAAAACCACAGATTGGGTGACTTTATTCCCTCACAGTTCTGGCAGGTGGAAGCCCAAGATCAAGGTGCTAGCAGTGTTGGTTTCTCCTGAGGCCTCTCTCTTGACATGTAGATGGCCACCTTCTTGCTTTGTCCTCCCATGGTCTTTTCTCTGTGAGTGTGTATCCTTGGTGTCTCTTCCTCCTCTTGTAAGGTAATGCATCATAGTGAATTAGAGCTCTACCTTTATGACCTCATTTAGTCTTTATTACTTCTTTAAAAGCTCTATCTCTAAATAAAGTCACATGGGGGATTAGGGCCTCAACAGATTAATTTTAGGGGGACATAATTCTGTCCATAATAGTCTCTTTTGTTTTTCCATGTCTTACAAGCAGATTCACTAACTGCCTTTGTGCTAGTATATCTTTTCAAGGATGTTTTTATACTGAACTGTCTTAGAAAATAGTTATGTCTCCCTTGGAAGCAAAGGAAAAGCTTGCTTATTGTGTAGTAAAAAAGATCTAGATTCACTAAACTTAGGGTTTTCCTCCTATAAGGTAACCTACTGCATGTACAGGAGTCACCTGATCCTCTTCACATTATCCTGTGAGAACTGGGACTCAGGGAACTGGTGAACTCTGTCCAGGATCTTGTGTCTTCTGTTAGCATTCATGATACTGTGGCAGTTAAACTGTTAGCTTGCAAGAAGAGCAAAAGCTCCAATTCTTCATAGATTTTCAAAGTACCACCCAAAAGAATTAGAATAATCACCCTATCTCTCACAGGGCCATCAAAAGTTCATAATCCCACCAGACAAAATGGGAAACCTTGTAAGTCCCAGGGTATAGGGGAGTGGGCTCTGAATGACATTACTACAGTAATGGAGAAAATTTAACCCTAGATTAAAGGCAGTTCTAGTCTAATCCAGCAAAGCTTAAAAGCAAGCCTTTAAAGGATCAAAGTGTTTCAAAGTAAATTAACTGCAATTCAGAAGAAAGTTCAAGAATATCCAGGGCCTAACAAGGTAGTATTTGGCATTTCTGTCATTCAGTTTGAAAAAATGACTAGGCTTAAAAAGAAGCAGGAAAATATTACCATAATGTGAGAATCCAATACATAGGAATGGATCCAGAAATTACATACATGTTAGAATTAGTAAATAAGGACTTTAAAACAGTTATCATGACTATATTCCATATGTTCAAGAAGGAAAAAGAAAGATTGAGCACATTAAGCAGAGACCAACCCATAGAAATTAAAAATACAATGTCTGAGACAAAAAAAAATACATTGCATAATATTAACATGATATTAGCCAGTGCAGGAAAAAAAAATAGTAGTGAACTTGAAGACATACCAATAGGAACTATTCAAAATAAAACCGAGAAGAAGACTGAAAAAAAAAAATGAACAGAGTATCAGTGAGCTGTGGAACACTATCAAATTGTCTAATATATAAGTAAGTGGAGGCCTTAAAAGTGAGGAGGGGTGGCATGAACAGAAAAAGATTTGAAGAAACAATGACCAAAATTTTTCTAAATTTGATGGAAACTATAAACCCAAGATCTACCAAGCTCAACAACTCACAAGCACAAGAAACATGAAGAAAAATACACCATGGAACGTTGCATTCAAAATGTTTAAAACCAGTAATAAAGAGAAAAATCTGAAAAGGAGCCAGAGACAAAAAGACACATTATATACAGGGGAACAAAGATAAGAATTACAATAAACTTCACATTTGAGTCAATGCCAGTGAGAAGACACTGGAGCAGCATCTTTAAAAAAAAGAAGAAGAAAAAGAAAGAAAAGAAAACTATAAACCTTGAATCATATATCCAGGGAAAATAAAAAACAAAAATGAAATAAAGATTTTTTCATACTTATACAAGCTGAAATAATTCCTCACCAAGACTTGCATTACAAAAAGTAAATAAAAGAATTCTTCAGTAGGATGAAAATCATATTAGATGAAAATCTGCATTTTCACAAAGGAATGAAGAGCAGCAGAAATGGTGAATACAAAGATTTTTCAATTTGTTTTTAACTCCCTTTGAAATATAATTGTCAGTTTAAAGCCAAAATAATAATCATGCAGTGTGTGGTTTACAGCATTTACAGAAGTAAAATGCACGATGGACATAGCACAAAGGCTGAGATGGGGGAAATGGTTCTAAGTTTCTTTTGCCACAGTGGAAATAATATGTTAACTTAAGGACTATGATGAATTAAACAAGTGTCATAAACTCTAAAGCAACCACTTAAAAAGAAGAATTATATCTAATTAGCCAAAAAGGAAATAAAATTAAATCATAAAAAATACTCATTGCAAAAAAAGAAAAAAAAAAGCAGAATAAGAGATAAAAAAGGAAACAAGTAATTGATGTATTTATTAGATAGAAATAGCCAGACAGTAAATTTAAACTCAACCATACCAATAATCACATTAAATTTAAGTGGTCTAAATACCCTGATAAAAGGTAGAAATTGTCAGATGGAATAATATAAAAAGGAGACCAAAACATAGGCCAAACCAAGAAACCCACTTAGAATATGAAGACAGAGATAGGTTAAAAGTAAAAGGATGAGAAAAGATACACCACACTAACACTAATCAAAAGAAGACCATAGCAGCTATATTGACATCAGAAAAAGTAGATTTCAGAACTAAAAATATTCTTTAGGGTTATTAAGAGGCTACTTTTAATAACATAACTCCTGAAAAACAAAACAAAACAACACAACAGGGTGAATTAATAACTCAAACCTGAATTCTGGTCACTGTCCCTCTTTTTCCTCTCAGACCATTATTTTTCTCAGATATGTAATAAGGAATTAGGACTAGGAGATTCTCAATGCTTGAACATTATTAGAAGTCCAGATTTCAGCAAGTTTTCCATCACTGAAAATTGTCAAACTATCTGACAACTCATTGGTAATACTGTCAATGGTATTCAGAAATGGTGCAAAATATGGCTTTTATAATCATCAAGTCTGATAAAACTGGAATTCTAGGGTTTTATATCAATATCAGTAATCAGGTGTTTTACAAAAGTTCATGAATTATTGAATAAAACAAAGATCTCACAACTCAATAGGAGTTTTGGTGGGTCCAAATGAATTCTTCCCCGGAAGTTCCATTAAACATTTTAAAAAGAGTATTTACCTTAAAATCTCTACATTGGTAGGTAAGTCTAAAGGGAGATGAGGAAAACCTGTTTCAATTCTAGGCAACAGATGGCAGATAAACGATATTATTATATACCTTAAACCAGACAGGATAAATTGTTCAACTATATTTTAGCAGCTGCTAAAGCAAACAGAAATATAGAGGAGGTAAAACAAAAACAAACAAAAGAATTTCAAATGATCCTTTGGAGACGAATTAAGGAACTGTGCAGTTTTTAAACTATATATGTCTGTAAATTCCAGCCATGTCTATTTTCTTAATTGTTCTCTTTAAAATTTTAACACATCTTAGAATTGTTATCCTGTTTCCTGGTGCTTTGCTGATCTTACAGAACTACAAAAAAGTCCACAGCAGTCTCCTGGGAGAAAGTGAAACTCAAGTTAGGCATGGCCAAGTCAGTTTCTAGCTAGAGAAATGACTGTTCTCAATACTGAAATACATATCCTAACTGACTCATGGAATTGACTTGGCAGGCTATAAGGTTTGAAGTCACACCAAACAATAGAGTGATGTGCTCAGAATAGTGGCCCAGGAGTCAGGAGGCAGAATTTTGTTACGATAGTAACAGTTACGGGAGCCCTGATAAGTCACTCAGCATCCCATGGGTCAATTTCCTTACCTGTTCTCAGGGGTATCATTCCTGACCTGCCTATCTCGGAGGACTTTCAGGTGGATCAAATTATATAAATTATATAAAACATTTGATAAAAGCAAAAAGAACAAACAAAAAGAGGAAATGGGCAATAACTAAGGAAAAAGTAATCAGGAATTATTCTAAATATTTTAAAGCCTATAATGCTCAATATTTTATAAATTTGAGATATATTTTATTATTTTATCATTTTATTATTGAAACTACCCTTTGAATTAGATAAGGAAAATATTCCTAGTTTTCTAAAAAACACACTGAAAAATGGGTTGCCCAAGTTAAAAATCTAATTCATGACACAGTAATCAACCTATCTTCTGTGTAAGGAAAACTTTTCCCAACAATTTGAGCTGCCCAGAAGATGGAATAACCTGTCTTCTAAAGTAATGAGTTCCACTTCTGTAGATATCATAAGAATTATTCCTGCATTGAAAAGAATGAGATAAATGAATATTAAATGAAACCCAGGCTGACCAAAGGGCCCATGTTACAAAAAATGCTAAAGAACCCTAGGATCTAGTGATTCTTCTGCATAGTGGGGCTTGGCCTGGATGTGCAGGCAAAGGTAAGACTTGAACAAACTGTGGGAGACAGAGGAGAGAGAGGCTTGCACGGACTGGATTTTTCTATGGGATAGTAAAAAAGCAATGTATTGCACCAATCCTCTGGATGTGATAGGTGAACAGTGTCTCTGTCAGTTGACAATGGCAGTGAACATTCCAGTGTCCAGTTTAATAAGATGAGTTAAGTAGCCACTGCTCTGGAATATTAACGAAGCCTGGTAAAATCCTGGTGAGATGCACTACTGGCAGACTTCAAGTCAACATAACAAATGCATATGCATGCACGCACACACACACAACTTTGATATTTTGCTAAGGTAATAATGATTCCTATTCTACCACATTTAAACATTAAATTATATACCTTTCAATGTCAATATGTATGTCTGTAATTAATAATAAAATATAAATTCCTACATCCATGCATAATCCAAACAATGAAACAAACCTGAGGTTATCTATAAGATACTCGTGTTTATTGAAGAAATTTTTTCAGCAATATATTTTGGAAGAAAAGCAAATATTCCCTAGAGGTTTATGTCCCAGAATTTTCTCTAAGTTTAAAATTTTAAAATTTATAAATTGTTATAAAAGCACTGCATTTTCTACTGAGCATGTAGAAAGACTTTTTTTAAAGACAGTAATATATTAACAATGTTAATAAAGATATTAATAAGAAAGATAGCAACAATATGTTATGCAATTACTAATCTTTATAAGAACTCTACAAAGTAGGTACTATCATCTCCATTTCAAAATAAGAGTTTCAGATTTTAGAGATATTAAAGTACTTGCCCAAGATCACAGAAGAGGAGAAGCCTGGATCTTAACTAATTCATTCAGAACTAGACCATAGCTGCATGTGATGGCAGTAAGGCAGGAACCATGATAAGGAATTTGCTTACATTGTTCCATTTAATGTTTTCTAACTGCATTCATTCAGTACTATTATGGTCCTCTTTCCAGATGGGCAAACTGAGATTAGTGAGATCCATAGTCTTTCAATTAGGGTATCATAGACAGGGGATTCCACCCGGGCAATCTGTCTCCAAAGCTAGTATGTTTAATTCTGGCATCCTATTGCTTTTACGAAGTAAAAGAGGTACTTAAAATGACTTGTGCAGGGAAATGCTGTGATCATCTTATCCTTGATCACAGTGTAGGAATATAAATCCTTCCAATTCTTCAAACTTTATTCTCTGTTTCATTTGTATTGAATTACTTTCTTAGGAATATGATACACACTGGGAATTTTAAGAACATCCACTCACTTGAGCATCGTGTTGGGTTATGTAGACCTAAACTGTCTCAATGTGTGAGTATAGTACCCTTTTAGATAGAAAATTCTGTGCTGTTAAATATAGCCACGGGGGGTGGGGGGTGCGGACCTCTTGTATTTAAAGGAAAAATATCCAACTATGTAGAGAATTAAGAGGTGAGTAAGTTGCAGAGATGCATTTTTTTCACAGTATTATTTATCCTTGTTTAACTTTTTCAAAAACAAGAAGGGGCCGTTATTTGGCAACATTTCCTGAAAACCTCAAATGACAGTCTATCTAGTAACTGCTTCTTCTAAAGGTATATCATACAAAATCACTTCAGTAATATTCCTGACAAAAATGCATACCTGAAACTAATCATAAAGAAACACCAGACTAACATAAAGTGAGGGACATACTACAAAATGACTACCCAGTACTCTTCCAAAACATCACATCCATGAAAGACAAAGAAATCTAAGAAACTGTTCCAGATTAAAGAAGACTAAAGAAATACGACAGTTTAGTGCATGTGACCTTGGGATAATGGACCAGGGAGATACTTTTTTTTTTATGAAAAAATATTATTGGGACAATTGGCCAAGTTTGAATCAGATCTGTGAATTAGCTGCTATTGGAGTTAATTTCCTGATTTGAAGAATTGTACTGTGGTCATGTAAGAGAATGTCTGTGTTTCAAGGAACTAGCTAGAGGTAAAGAGATTATTTTTGCAACTCTCAAGTACATCAGAAAAAAAAAATATCCCAAGCCACTGTTTTATGAAACCAGTTTTGAATGCTATAACTTTATATTAAATTATTCATGGACTCATTGGATGCCAAGATCCAATTTGTTCATTTTTGAAGCATTGTACATGTATTAGCATTTTAGAAGACATGAATACAATATTGGCAATGGTGTTTCCTATGTTCACTTTATGAAAAATCTGGCTTTGGATGATTACTTCTCTATAAACTGTATCTGCAGTTTGAAACCCTGACGTATCCTGTATGTTTACCTGGCTTCTCCAAGCAACACGAGAAAGGTAGGGTCTGGTGACATTCAGTCAATATAGTTTGCCTCCAAGCTATCATCCTTGTCAACTCTAAATCTCAGCTTCACTGGTCATTTCTTAGTCAGCCCTAAGTATCAGAAAGCCCATGAGGTATTGTGCTCTGATCCCTGGATGATGTAGACTCTGTCAATATACTTAACCTTGATGTGCCTTCTACCTCATTGTAAGTCTCAAATATTTGAAAATCTCCAACTGTGACCTCAAAGGAATCCAGGACATATTGTTTCCAGGAATATATGGATCCTCAGATTAAAAGAGACACACTTAGGCTCCCAACCTTCCAAACCCTTGTCTAGTTTTAAAATAATAAAAAATTTAAATCCTCAGTTTTATACTCTGTTGACTTTTAAAATGCTAGATTAAGCCCTATGCTCTGACAGTTTCTGAGAGGTAAGTTTTTGAAAGAAATACAGACTGGTCAAATTAATTGTCATCCAATCATAACATAAAAGGAAAGTATTAGTAAATGAGGGGCTTATATATTACCATATGTGGTAAGAATAAATGGATCTTCACTGATTCTCTGCTGGGGATGAAAATCTTTTCTTAAAGCGGCCCCCAGATCTGTCTACTATGAACCTGATTCCTCAAATAATTTAAGTAGAGATAAAAGAGAATTTTAAATACTTCTATGCCTTGTCTTTTTGAGAAAATATTCCATTTTACAATATGCTACAGACTGCAAAACCCTTAACTGCACTTAATTTGAAAACATAGATATAGTCATCTTAACTCTTAGTAGATAAGAACTATCAAAAGATTAAAGGACTATCATAAGACCATCAACTGAAGCAAACAATAAAATCTAAAAATAGAAAAGTTCCATTGAAACATCTCAAACACACAGTAATTTCTTATTTTAGTAGAAAATTTTACTATTTGTTAAAGTTTTTAACCAATGTTTTTCTAAAACACAAATCAAAGGTAGACATCAACCCCAGGACCATTCCAGTGTCAACACCAGGACACCGTTTATTTTTGTTCCTAAGCATCTTAGGAACAAAAATAGTTGCTAAGCACCTTACATTTTGTATACTTTCATACCTAGTAAACCTTGCTTATTTGGGCCCGTCATTCTGTAATTCCTTCATCAATTACAACCTCCCAACTTCCTGATATCTGCCAAATCCTTCAAGCATCAAGTGCAATATCAACTTCTCATTCACTACAATTACATCCAAGGCAAAATTAAATGTTGTCTTATGGGCATCCCAAGCACTATCACATATACAAAATATGGCATATTCTACATGGCCTTTATTAATATTGGGTGGGTGTGACAGTTAATTTTATGCATCAAAGTGGCTAGGCTATGGTACCGAGATATTTGATCAAATGTCATTCTAAATGTTTCTGTGAAGGTATTTTTTATATGAAGTTAACATCTATAGCAGTAGACTTTGAATAAAACACATTATCCACCATAATATAGGTGGGCCTCATCTAATCAGTTGAAGGCCTTAATGAGGCGGGGAAGACCTCCTCCCAAGAGTAGAGAATTCAGCCAGCAGACTGCCTTCAGACTTGAGCTGCATCAGCTCTTCCTTTGGTCTCCAGCCTGTTGCCCCAACCTGCATATTTTGGACTTGCCACTTCAACAATTGCATGAGCCAATTCCTTAAAATCTCTCTGGACAGACAGTCAGATAGATAGACAGATTAGAAAAATAAATAAATAATGTGATGGATATAGATATTTACATGTTTATATATAGATATATAGACAACAACATCCTATTGTTTCTGTTTCTTTGGAGAACCCTGGTTAATACAGTGGACGGTACTGGAATGTTTGATTTTGACTTGTATTTTTCAGTATCTTTAAATGTTTCCATAATTAAGATCCCACTGGAATTGAGATACCAAAAAAATCCACAAAGAGCTCTTTTGTTAAATTGGATGCGCATACACTAAAATGCTAACAATCATTATCTAAGGGTGACTTTCATACTTTTGTCTCTGCATTAGTCTCTATTTTCAAAGTATCCTATAAAGAACTGTATTACTTATGTTAAACAGAAGGAAAAAAAGCCATATTCTGTGACAAAAGCCTCTAAATTCCCCTTAACTTAACTGGGGATTCCATTTACCCCCAGGGCTACTTGTACTCTGATTTGAAGGCAGATGAATAAATACTTGAAGTCAGCCATGTTGGAAGGTGAATAGGAAATGACAAAAACTGGTGAACTGAAGAATGTGTACCCTAGAATGTGTACGCCATCAATTAATGGCAGTGGCTGTGAGTCCAGTAGGCCACAGCTTAAAAGTTTTAAAAATGTATCAGACTTTTCTTTTGTTTAAAATATAACAATGTTTAAATGATGGCAAATAACTGAAAAAAGAAAAAAAAAAACCACTTTGTTTTCCAAACAAACCCATCACTGAGGACTCTGGTTTATGGCCTCAGGCTGATACCCTTTTAAAAATGATTTAACTTCTCAGAAATAAATTGATTTTAGTATATCCCACTGAGAATAGCATCTTTCAGAGTGGTACTGCATGCTTCTACGTGTTGTTGACTATGAATTTCAGGGGCAGAATTAAAGTAATGAAAATATCCATTAATGAATGACAATTTACTTAAAACAGGGGTGTTCTATGATCATCTTCACCTGTCTCTCTTCAGTCAATTCAAAGGACCTCCAAAGCTAAAAATTACTCATTTACATAAGTCTAAGCTATTTCAAAAATATATATAAACAATAAACTTAAGCAGTCTCAAGAAGATCTCTTGCTGACATAGTTGTTTGGATCACTGGTTTTCTAAGGGAGCTGGTATCATTCACTCCAGGGTAACATTTGAGGTTACCAGAGTAGGGGATGGAGAACTCCTAGAATAAAATAGGCATAGGTCCCGAAATGTTCCAGATTGTCCCAAGTGTGAAGACCTATCCTGCCTACCCCATGACTTTCAAACATCCCCAGTGAATGTTCATGAACATGAAAAGCCTCCTCTCTGAGGACAGATAGCTTCATTCTATTTCACATAGAACCACAAAGCATGTTCGTAAAGTTTTAAAATAAACTGAATTTTCTAGAAATGCAACTTCCATGTAGACTGCAGATAGTTGTGCTTTGCTCTCTTCAAATGTTACCAGGAGTTGCTCACTCTTCCAGAAAATTATGCCAGTGAAGTCAGTGCTGCTCATGGTATTTGAGTAGCACACATCACACAGCTGTATCTGTCAGTATTTACATCTGTCACAAGCCCAGTAATTCTGTGGTGTCTGTTTCATTAGGTCTTCTAGGATGGTCATGCCTAAGTATTTACATACTGAAATACCTTTTTTAAAAAAAATATATATATAAAGTGCTTGGCATTTATGTCTTCTTTATATTAAAGTTAGAGTATTATAATGCTTTTAAAAATTTATGTTTGTCAGTAGGTTCTATTATCTATAAATTTTATTTCAGGATATTAAATGAAGCATTAAAATATTTATTATTAAAAGAGATTGTTAGGTTCGAATAAGTTGAGAAACACTAACTTAAAATCTCTCCTGATTGATGAGCCTAATCCATATTCATGTCCTCAAGGTTAGAAGTACAGTGTAGTCATTCCATCTCTGAAATGAAATGTTTCATTTTTGCCAAATTATGGACTTATCACAGTGTGCAGCATCATTTCTTAAAACTTTATGAAAGCTTTCTTGTTTAAAACTTCAAGGACATGATTTTCCACTTAATTTTTTTCATAATCATCAAACAGGATTTAGGTATACTCATTCTACCACTCTTCACTGTTATGGCTTGTGCTAGTTCAAAGAAGAAATAGTTAAAACACATATAGTATATTCATTAAGCATTGATAAAATTTGATTTACGTTCACACCTTTACTGGAGAACTTGAGTTTCTAATGATGCTTTGAAACTGTTACAGTTTATTGCCAATATCAGAGCCCTGTGAGCCACAGTCCCTTCCTCTAATTTTTAGATTGTGTGTAAAATGCTTGGTACCCCAAGCTTAAAATGTTAGACTCTCATTGAGATTTAACTAATAATCCCATTCTGGGGAAAAGAAAGAAGTCTTTGTTATTAATGATTTAAGACAGCTTAAATTCTCCTTTAAAATGACCTTCAGAACTTTTTGGAACTTCTGCCTGGAAGTTAGTTAGATTTCAGCTATATGCTTATCAAAACCACTTAAGGAAGTCATCTTCTTAAATGAAGCGTGAAACTTGAGAAAGAAAACAAGAGGAGTGGTAAATACAGGAAGGGGCTAGCCAAATGAGCTAAATTAATTCTGGATGAATCAATAGGTTGAGGCAGCCGTACGTAACCCAATTTCATCTGCCAGAAATATCTTCCCACAATGTCATCTGAATCCACCCAAGCTATTCAAGTCTACAAGAGGCATTCTCCTCATTGTGTTGTCATGGACTCTTGAAAACTTAATTAGGACACAGCATAATAACCAACCAACCAACCAACCAACAAGTAAACAAATTTAAAAATCCTCCCTCCAACATTTGCTTTCTCAGTGCTACTATCACCATTGCTGTAATAATTTTAGAGCAAAGAATAATTCTCATTTCTTTGTTACCATTTCATGTTGCATCTACCTCATTTCTATTTTCATTAGTTATTTAAACAAAAAAGCCCTATCCCATTTCTACCTTTTAAATTTATTCTCTTACATCTCCAAATAAATCTCACAGTGTGTCACTTTCCTGGCACCTACAAAGTCAAAACCTCTGAATCTGACATTACTGAACAAATTGGAGTCAGTGGGTTGACATCCTGAAACAGCTTTATTTAACTTAAACTTCAATAAAGCTATATAAAAAGGCAGTGTAAATCATATACCATACACTTCATTTAAAGCATGCAATTCAACCTAAAAAGAAACCTCATAACCATAAGCAGTCAATTCAAATCTTCCTCCCCAACCCAGCCCTAAGCAATACTTATCTACTTTCTGTCTATAAGTTTGCCTATTCTGGACACTTAATATAAATGCAGTTATACAATATGTGGTCTTTTGAGGCTGAGTTCTTTTACTTAGCATAGTGTTTTCAATATTCATCCATGTTGCACCATGTATTGGCACTTCATTCTTTTTTATAGATAAATAATATTCTACTGTATGGATATATCACACTTTTTTTATCCATTAATTAATTGATGGACTTTTGGGTTGTCTCCAGTTTGGGCTCTTATAGATAATGCTGCAATGAACATTTTTTAAATTTTTTAAAAGATTTTTTATTGAGTTATAGTCATTTTACAATGCTGTGTCAAATTCCAGTGTGCCATGAACATTAATGTACAAGTTTGTGTGTCGACCTAAGTCTTCATTTCTCTTTGAGTACGTACCTAGGGTATATTGCTGAGTCATATGGTAACTCTATGCTTAACTATTTGAGAAACTGCCAAAAAATTTTCCAAAGTAGTAGCATCATTTTACATTCTCACTAGCAATGTACAAGGGTGCCAATTTCTATATATCCATGCCAAATCTTGTTACTTCCTCTCTTTTTTTTTAAATTATAGTGCTGATATAGGAGTGAAGGGGTATCTCACTGTGGTTTTGACTTTCATTTCCCTAATGACTAAGGATGTTGAGCATCTTTATTGGCCATGTGTACATCTTCTTTGGAGAAATATCCATTGAAATCCTTTCCTCATTTTTCAACTGGATTATCTGTTATAAGAGTTGTTTAATATATTCCGGATACCAGATCCTTATCAGATACTTGATTTACAAATATTTTCTCCCATTCAGTGGATTTTTTTCCACTTCCTTGATGGTGTCTTTTGAAGCAAAAGAGTTTTTAATTTTAATGTAGTCCAATTTATCTATTTTTTGGTCATCTGTTCTTTTGATATCACATCTGAGAAACCATTACCTAAACCAAGCTCATTAAGATTGACTCCTAGATTGCTTCTAAGTGTTTGATAGTTCTAGCTCTTACATTTAGGTCTATGATCTATTTTGAGTAAATTTTTTATATGCTTTATTCTAAAAGTAGTCATAGTTCCTTCAGGGTAGAAAAAAATGGAACAGCAAATGTAGCATCCCTTAAAAGTGCTAATCACGGTGTGTCACCATTCAGTGTTTGCCTTAAGAACCTAAATTCAGGGATTCCATTTTGACATCCACAGATATTTTGTAGGAATCATGATAGGGGCCACTAAGCTCCACATACTTTATTTGGTGCATTAAGAGGAATCATTGGATAGCTACATGATATCGGGCAAGTCATCCTTTGGACTTTAATTTCCTCATTAGTAAAATGGTGATGTAATAGGGCTCTTAAAGGGTTGTAATAGAAAATAAGTAATAAAATGCATGTCAAGTGCTCAGCATAAGATGTCACATAGTAAGCACATTACATCTCTTTAATAATAACAACATTCTTATTATTTGTATTATAAATATTATTACTAGCTCATTTAATCTCTACAACAAGTTCTCTTGCAGCCAAGAGGCTGTATCAGTCAAAGCCTGGTCAGGGAAACCATTATTTCAATAGAGGTAACTGAATACAGGGAACTATGCGCAGATATTAGAGAGGCTGACAAAAGAGCCAGGTGAGGAACCCAGAGAATAAAAACTGTAAGAAGCTCCTGCTAAGTCTAGAGCTGGAGGAATAAAAAGAAGAAAATATTTTAGTTGATCTCAGAAGACAGGGTTGGCAAGACAGCTTGGAAACTTGGAATAGGTGATGTCTGAGAGGCTATCCAAGTGGAAACCTGGCAAAGGGGGCTACCATGGAGGGAAGGGCCCAGGTAGAATTGGAACCAAAGAAAATGCCCAGCAGAAGCTTAAATGAGAGGAGATATGCAGGCTTTGCTGGAGCCGCCACCCTAAGTAGAGAAAGAGGGAAGAGATATTCTTTTCTCCCCTAGTGCTGTTGTCCAGTATCCCATCAGGGCTATCCACTGGCTAAATCTAATCAGAAGCAAGGATGCCTAGGAAATGTATGCTGACGTCAGGCCCCTGAGAAACAGAGTAAAGAAGGGACGAGAATGGATCTGGGAGCAAACATACAGACAACAAGCACAATTATTGCCAGTCTAATAGGTGTAGAGTGATCCTGTTTCCTTTTCATTTCTATTTTTCTGATTAACAATAATTTCATCACATGCTGATTGCTTTTTTCTCTTCAGTAAACTGCCTGCTTAAATTTTTGGTCCATAACTTTTTGTAATTGGAGTTATCTTTTCCTTTTTTAATTTGCAAGAGATCGTTTTACATAAAAGATAAAATCCTTTTTTATTTTAAATATTACAAATATACTTTTCCATTTTGTCATCTGTAAGCTCAATTTGTCAAATGTTCCTCGCTGAATAGAAATCCTTAATTTTTATATAATCAAATTCATAAAACTTTTGCCTAAATTCAGGGATTCCATTTTGACATCCACAGATATTTTGTAGGAATCATGATAGGGGCCACTAAGCTCCACAACCAATACAGTTGGTATTTCTGAACTTTTAAGGAGTCCTTACTTGCCTCTGAATCATGCCCATCTACCTTTTCTTCGATTAGTGTTCATGTTTCACCATTCTAATTTTGGCCTTTAATCTAGTTTTAATGCACCTTTCCATGTTGTAGGAGTAAATAATCCAGTTTTGTTTTACTCTATATAGTGATCTGGTTTGCCCAATACCATCTAGTAAACAATTCATTTTCCCCAATGATGTGTGTGTCACACCTCCATCAAGTTCCTATCTGTGTCTGTCTCTGAATGTGCTTTGGTGCTTCATTTGCTGAGCTTTTCTTGCTTTGACAGCACATTCTGTTTCTGTGACTTTCCATCTTAATATCTGGTAAATTAGTCCTCCATTTTTACTCTTATTTTAAAAGATTAACTTAGTCATTCCTAGACTTGCTTTTTTTTTTTTAAACACGTTTATTGTGGTGTGGTTCCTGTACAATAAACTACACATATTTCAGATGTACAATCTGGTGAACTTTGATAAACACATACACCACCACAATAAAGATACCTAACATTTCCATCACTCCCCAAGAAGTGCAAATTTTGAATTCCCAATTTATCCCTTACTACCCCTTTACCCTCTAGTAACCATAAGTTTGTTTTCTATGTCTGTGAGTCTGTTTCTGTTTTGTAGATTAAAAAAAAAAAGACACAAATGAACTTTTTTTTGGATTCTACATATAAGTGATATCATGTGGCATTTTTCTTTTTCATTCTGGCTTCACTTAGAATTGATGATCTCCAGGTCCATCCATGTTGCTGCAGATGGCATTATTTTATTCTTTTTTATGGCTGAGTAGTATTCCATGATTTGCTTTTATCCATAAACCTTTTAAAAAAATTTTTGATTGAGTCATAGTCATTTTACAATGTTGTGTCAAATTCCAGGGTAGAGCACAATTTTTCAGTTATACATGACATACACTTTTTTAGAGTAGAAAGTGAGCTTATCATGTTCATCAAACATCATTCAGTAATTTTGATTGGAATATCATCGAATTCATGAATTAATTTGAAGAGAATGGATAGCTTCATAATATTACGTGATCCCAATCAAGAGCATGGAACATTTTATGTTCTTTATTAGTTTTAAAGTTTCTTTATAAAGATCTTATTTGTTCCTGTTTAAACTAATTCCTAGGTTATTAATGGCAAATTGTTCTTTTATTATTTGTTTCTAATTAGCTATTTCTGATCATTTTTATGGGATGATCTTGTTATCAGCAACACAGTAGCTGAATTTTTAAAAAAGAAAAACTAGACTTTGAATGTGAAAGAAAGTGAGGATTAATATACAATTTAGAATCGTCCCTTTTATCATCAGACACATCTCCAAAAATGAGAATCACATTCTTTTATCAAGAAATTTAGCACCATGTGGATTGCTCCACCTCACTGAATTTATCTCAACTCCCATTTAAATACATTTTAAAAGCTAATTGCAAAATTAAAGGCAAGAGAAACTGAGATCAATGACATAAAATGGCATTTCCAGAATTCCAGATAATCAAATAATCCAAACAAGGTGGTCTAGATAAGAAGAAACAAATTTTCCCTCTATTTTACTTATGTCATTTTCCCTCTATTTTACTTATGTCATTTTCCCTCTACTTTTACCTATATGAATAAGAAGGGTAGCCTTTACACATTTAATGAATACACAATAATTGGATGAAACACAGAGGTTAAATCTTCTTAGTTACTACATCAAATCAGGTATTTTTATTTTTAATCAAACTATTCCATGTCTACAAAGAAATAAATAACATACATGATCTCAGATAACTTCATATAATAAATCAATGGCCCAATGTTCAGAATTGGCTGGTAAAAGATCATAATGCATAACCAGACAAGAATAATCCTTCTTAGCATTTCTAGAGTGCATACTTCCTGTATCACTTATCACATCGTGTTTGCAGTCATTCTTTATATCGCTGTCTAGTTTTATTATTCGTTCTTGTATAGCAATTTATCATCCACTGTCATGACTTACACCCAGTCTAGATTGACCCTTCTTATGGAAAAGGACTGGGTATTATATTTCTAAGTGTCCTCTACTGCCACAAAACCAGGTGCTGTATACATGGCAGGCCATCAATACTATTTGGTGAATGAAGGGAGGTAGCTTTGCTGAGCTTTCCTGTTCAACTGTCTGTGAGATGGTAAACAGATGCTGTGTCCCCTTTATGAAAGATATTCTCCATTTATATTCGCATGTTCAATAGAAAAATACATTTTTTGTGGTTTTTTGGCTTTATTCTGATGTTGTTCTTGTTTAAAAATCAAAGAAATTTACTTTAGACATTTGCTGATTTGAAAAAAATATTTCTGACATACTGCTCTAAGAATAACTGAAACATTCTAATTCATTTCAAGCCAAATTAGAAAACTGATTACTTGGTTTTCTTGAGACCTACTTGCACATTTTAATGCACATTTATTAAAATTCTTTTTCATATCTACAGCATGGAAATTATGGAATAAATATTCTACCTAGAAAGAAATGTCAATTGTAACCAAGGGCCTAAAATTTGCAATGTTTTTTGTTTCAGAATGTCTAATTTTAAAGTATTCATGTATGAGCTCTAGAAATTAATAATGTTTTCAGCAATTGCTTTCTTAAATTTTCTTGCTTTCTGAACTTGAAAGATGAACCATTGTTTTTGTTCATAAATACACACAAATGTAAATAAGTTTAATATGGGTTTATAAATATCCTAGTAGAAATATTATATTTTAAAATAATTAATATAGCTTAATTACGTCCAGTTCATATGAACATAAAATCCAGTGTATTATCACAAATTTGAATATACCATCAATAAAATAAATGATTTCTACCTCTTAAACACTTCTTTCCTGATTCTAATTATAAATTACGTATCAAATAAGCAAGTAGTTCTTTCAAATCCAATACTCTACACCTTTTTAAACATTACACATGTATCTATAAATATGATAACATATGAAATAACTTTTTCCTTTTTAAAAATGAAAACAATCTTTAATCTATAAGAAAGGCCCCAAGAAGAGACAAAAATAGAAAAATATCAGTTTCTATATCTCATAGCAGTAATGAAGTAAAATTTTAGTAATTGACAGTTCAATAGATGTACTAAAATATGAAACTTGGCTGACTTCCTATTTATTCATATTTGTATTTATTTATAATTTTAGAATGCATATGAAAGTTAAGTATACATTTAATAATAATAATGAAATATAATGGTTTTAGAACTTTGTTATAATAAGGATGAATTATTATTTAAATGTGTCATTTTACTATAGTACTTAATTTTTTCTCCTTGTCTAACTGAATTATAAATCTACTGAAGGCAAACACTGTATCTTGTACTTCTCTGTATTTCCCACAGTTCCTTGCAAGAGTAAATTTTCAGTATCTGTGGATGTGATTTTGATCACAAATCTCAGCAGAACAGAAAAAAATTTTCCTTATTTTATAACAAGGAAGAATTAGTAGAAAATGTGTCATTAAATAATGAAATAGTTTTTGTCTTCCCTTTAATTTGCTCAAGTAGTCCTCTGAGCATTGTGACAAACTATTGAACAATGTAATTAGGAGCTCTCCATTTAGAATGAGGTGAATTCTAAACCAAATAAACATACTAGTCTGAAAAGCATTCTGCTTAATTCTAGGTGCCGTAATATATGGAAGATGCTAGTCAGATTGACAATGAATCTCAAGTGCTGTTGTGAAAGCCAAGGAAAACAAAGAAATGAAGAATTCCATATTTTCTGGTGTGATGAAAGGTAGTAATACATCCATGTATTCAGAACAATCAAAACTTGGCATATGAGAACAGTCCTTTAAACCAAGAGTATTAATACTGCCACTGGATGTATGTTTCTCCCATATTCCCACCTCAAGGCCTTGGCTTTCGTCACTGATTATTATTTAACAGATGAATACACAAGTAATAAAGATGACTTTGGGATAATAAGAAACAAAGATTCATGCAGAGAACCAGGATTAAATTACAAACTGGCAATATAATAACCTTTCTTTCTGGAATGCAAATTTCACATCATTAACTTGTAAGCATTGCTAATACAACACTTTTAAACTTGCATTACTGGACACTGGATAAATATTTGTTGAACGAATTGGACATATTAATAGCTTCATTCTCTTCTGTTGGTTTCACATGAGAACAAGGATAAAACCATCTCTAACGCATGTGCCTTTCAATGTGTACTGTAGGAAATCCTTCATTAATTATAAAATAAATGCCATGTATACATGCATGCCATGTATGCACCTTCCCATTATGTTTTATAATAAATAAACACAAGTAAATGCAGGAAATAATCAACATTCATGAATATGAGGTGTGAAATCTTGTCCTTTCATGTGAACAGAATTATTAACTCATCCACTTACTTAAAAGCCCATATTTAACTAATGTGCATCATTGAACAGTTTGCACAACCATTAATTCCAAAGAGATTTACTAGATGAAAATATTTCATGATGTACATTAACTTCTAACTGAAAAAAATTCCAGAGAAAAATTACTCCAAAAATATATCTTTAAAAGTCTATTTCAACATATTTATAACAGGAAATAGATTTGAGGTATAAATATTTTTCCAAGGATGGAGGTGTTTACTTATATCTTTAAAATTTTTATAACACCCAAGTTTCAATTCACAGTTCAAAGGGGAATTTAGCAAGAAATACCAGGTTGTAGTAAAAAAAAAAAAAAAAAATCCATGCTCATAGACAGGAGAACTGATTCTCAGTGCCAGCTAGTTATGTGACATTGAATCTATATTCAAACTTGTTAGATTCATTTTTCTCACATATGAAATAGAGACATCCATAACCTCTATGATTCCTGCGTGTTCTCAAGTTCTACTTGCTAGTTCTGGAAACAGATTAAGCTTTCATGAAATATAAGAGATGAAAAGATGCTGGACCCTAAAGATAACTTTTCTTCATTTTTCTTCCATGTAATAATGCATTTTCATCTAGTTTTCCTTTTAAAAAAACTTTAGTATCAGAAATGTAACACTCATGAAAAAAGCTGCACAAAAAATGTACAGCTCAATTATATATCACAAGGCAAGCACCCATGAAACCACTCTCCAGTGCAAATTTAGAACATTACCACTACCCAGATGCCCCCTCTATGCCCACATGTGTCATTCTATGTTGTTCCTGATTTTCATAAAAATTAGATTCTTTATACATTATCAAATAAAAGTGCATCCCTAGAATTTCTTGTGCTTCAAATTTTATATCCATGTAATTACACATTGTAAAATTTTTGTATCTGCCTTCTTTCATTCAATGTTATATCTGTGTTTCATCTGTGCTGTTGCATGTGTCTGTAATTCTCCTTTTCATTACCTTATAGTATTCCATTGAATAAATATGTAAAATTTTGTTTTTTATCCATTCTACTACTGATGTTTCTGTTATTTCCAGTAATTGATGTAATAAATAACATATATGAACATTCGTGTTCATTTGTACTGGCAAATATGTGCATACTTTTCTGTAAGGTGTATTTGTAGAGCGGAACTGCTGAGTGATAATGCTACAATGTTTGTCAAAGTGACAAAGACTAGGGTATGAGAATTTCCATTTTTGTCATCATTTTGCTAACATTTTATATTGTCAGCAATTTTAATATTAGCTATTTCAAAAGTGCAGCAGTATCTCATTATTTTAATTTGTATTTCAATGATGACTGAGTTTGAATTCCAGGCTATATGTTTAATAGCTATTTGGATACCATCTTTCATGACATTAAAAAAACTTTATTTTCTAATCAGAATTATTTTCTAATTGTTTGTTGCTGTCCCAGGGGAATAAAAGACATCAAATATTCATGTCTTTGGGACTTTGTCCTTTACTTCAGTCAGGTATTTTGGCTCCTCAAGAAGCTGTTTTCAATATTTTTGCCCTGTAGTTTAGTTATTTAGTTATTTTCAGCAGGCAGATCCATTTTAATTATCTAGTCCACCATTTCTAGAAGACTCTTGCCTTACTTGTTATATATAAATAGCACTATAAAGAGTTATTGTAGGAACATACATACTTCTCCATTTCACAACACACTAAAGCTACTTTCTTAAAGGCCATCCTTGTTTTTCTCAGTATGAAGCTCCCCTCTTTCTGTATTCAGTATCATGGAGCTTCCAGACTTCTGACTCTTATTCAACATTTGATATCTTCTAAGGACAACCAAAGGGAGAAAAGGAGCTAAAAGTGGAAAGATGACTAGAATCAGGCTCCTATCAATATTTCTGTTCTGAGTCAGTCATCTTTCCTTCTCTATGCCTGACTCTTGTTGAATTTTATTTGTCAGATGAGCTCACCTAACACTGCTTTGAATGGGCCCTCAGCACAAAGTCTCAGTTTTCTCCTTTCTCCAGATTACCCACAAACCACCAAGTTCTTGGAACCATCCTGCCTCTTTTTTTTTTTTTTTTTGCTTCCTAGCACTTATGAGACAGTGCCTTCAAATATACTAATCCATGAGGCCAACTCATTCAGTTCACTCCAGATAACATGACACTTCAAAGTTTAAGTTCCCCAGTCTTTCATTTTTGTGATATACATTGTCCTAATTCCATCTTACTTTTCAGAGTTCTCTTTTAAGTGTGCTTTCTTGTCTCATCCTCTAAATGTATGTTTCTCTGTACATGAACTCCTTTGAAAAGCAAAAAGATCATGATTCCATTTAACACCTTTCCACTAACTACTTAAACCTGCCTCCACAGTTCAGATTTCTACCAGAATTATAGTTCTCAAATTCTAATTGCCAATGTGTCACAAAATCCAAAACTGTCATCTTAACATCACCTACATTTCTCAATTGAATATTTTAAATGGCATTATTCTCCTCATTACCTCTCTAGTAACCGGAATGCTAATTTTTTTTTCTTAAAATGTCCCTCAAATTTTTATTTTACTTTCCATGCCCACTGCATGGAGTAGAGTGTGTAGACTAGGGTTTTTTATTCAAAGGTCCAAGGAATTACGAGGAAGTGATACAGAATCTGTGAATCCACAGGTAGTGTGCATAATTTTGTATATACCTATGTGAATTTATAAAGAAAGACCATTAGTTTTCATTAGTTTCTCAAAGGATTAAGAACTGATGTCCTAGATTCCTACCACCTTACACTAGGTTTACTGTAGTAAACTTTGAGCTCAATAGGCATCTACTCTCTAAATTTGGCTGATCCAGAAGACCAGTCTTTAAAACAACATTCTCATCCATCCAGTACTAACTCATTCATTTAATAAGTATTTTCTGAGTATCTCCTATGTGCCAAGTACCATTCCAGGTGGTTACATTAGTAAACAAGACAGAAAAAATTCCTCTTCTCACAGAGTTTACATTTTAGTGGACAAAGAAAAAGAAAATAATCTATCAATAAACAAAGAATCAAGGAAATATCAGTAATCTATATTTGCTGCTCATAAAATTAAATTGGGAAATTTCATGGTTACTAGGTGGCTATTTCAGAATAAATTGGTCAGAGAAAGCCCCTTTAAGAACACAAAAGCTCTAAATGACAAGAAGAAACCAGACACGCACAGGGAAAAGCATTCCAAACAGAGGTGCACAATAATGCAAAAGCCTAACGGTTGTGATGAGCTTGGTATTGTGTAGGAATAAAAGAAAACAAAAGGCCAGTCCTGCTGAAGCACAGTGAGCAAGAGAGAAAAGTGTGGGTGAAGTCAAAGGGATAAGTAGAGACAGATAATTTAGGACTCTGGAAACTAGAACCGAGAGCTTGGATTAAGTCTAAGCATAATAAGAACTTAAGTGGAAGAGAAAGAATCTGGTTCATATTGTGTAAAGAATAAATGCATTTTGATAAAAGCAGAAGAGAGACAACTGAAGCAATCCAGGTGGGAGATTATGGAGGTCAAGTTGATTATCTCAGCAAAACTTACACTATTTTCCTTTTAGGTCCTCAATGTAGTCATGCTGACCTTACCTCTGCTTTATCTATCGCACCTCACTTTTTCATGTGCTACCTCCTCCACGCCACACAAGAACTCCACAGTATGAAATCTATCACATAAATACTAAAAACGGCACTGAGAATTGCTGAGACTTATCTTGAAACAACTGACAAATTGAACTGGTTATTATTTAGAAGGTGTGTTCTTTAAACTATGTCATAGCTTTAACTATGCTGCTGACAGATCCTGCCCTGTATTTTATTTGTACCCAACATTAGTAGTGTTATGAAACACATACATTAAGCACTATGGCAAAATATAAAGTTTGGGTTTTTGAAGCAATTTATTTATAAAAAATAACATTCAAAATGCTGTTCTATCTTAAAAATGCTAATGTACACATTCTGACAAGGAAGTGATTTTTAAACATTAATCAGTGCCATTTTTTAAAAAGCAATTGTTGTACATCATGAGTCATGATTATAATTGTATGGAAACTGCCCTTGGCTAATAAATTAGCAGGTTTAAAACTAAAATCCTTTGAGTGTCACCCTGATCTATCTATGATAGCTAATTTGTATCACTTCTTATCCTAGTTCCTTTCTTAAATGCCATCTCTTCAAATTTCTTCTTTATATGCCTTTTTATCCCAAACATTAGTGTCCAACCTTGTTTCTATACACACATTTTAAAAATTATTTTAGCTATCAGCAAAGTTTAAATGTTATGTGCCTTTCTGGCACATTCGATATTGAAGAATGATGAAGGGAAACAATGTGAAATTCTTACATTATGTTGATTCTTATCAGAAAATCATTATGACATTTGTCATGAGAGAAATGGAATTTAAGTTCATCAAATACACTTAATTTCCCTTATATCTAATTTCTAGTTAATCTTTTTATAAAGAAAAAAATTAGTTAAAAGCCCTTGACAAACTGCAGGCTTAGAATGTCCTCAAGGCTTTCATCAGGCAGAAAAGTTAGTTTTGCATAGGTAATATTAAAATATGATCTTGAAAAGTATAGAAGATGCTAAAACAAGTGAAAATTCCACCAAAATAACATCAACCCTGAGCACTTCTGACCCCCACACTCAAACTACCTCGCAGAAAATTCAAATCAAGGCATAGTTATGCTGAATTTGTAATTATCAGAAATAACCAAGTCCAACCAGTAAAACATCATTTCTCAACTTATTCACTTTCCACCTTCTTAAAAATTAATTATATAATCCAGCAATCCCACTTCAGGGTATTTATCCAAAATGAATGAAGTCAGGATCTCAGTGGGATGTTAATACACCCATGTCTGTTGTGATTCTATTAACAATAGCTAAGTTGTGAAAACAGATGGAAAAATTTAAAAACATGTGATATATACATGCAATGGAATATTACTGAGCCTTAAAAAGGAAGAAATTCTGACACGTTACAATATGAATGAACCTGGAGGACATTATACCAAGTGAAATAAATGAGTCGCAAAAGGCAAATATTGCATGATTTCACTTATATGAGGTATCAAAAATAGTTAAATGTATAGAACTGAATTGTGAAATGAGGGCTGAGGAGAGGGGAAAATGAGGAGTCACCAGTCAATTGGTGTAAGTTTAGCAAGATGAATAAATTCTACTTCCATACAACACACTTTGCTGTCAAAAGTCAAAAACACTGTATTGAGCACTTAAAAATTTGCTAAGAGGGTAGATATAATGTGTTCTTACCACAATAAAATTAAAAATAATAATTGTCCCTGTATAAAAATTGACCATTCCCTAACTCTATTCCTACAGCACACTGGTTTTAGTTCTATTTTTCACTTGTTTCATTGCAAAGAGTTACTAGTTCATATGCCTGATTTTCTAATCAGATGAAGTTTCAGCCACATCTTATCTCAACCTTCACAACATCCCTGTGATGCAGAAACAATTGGGATCTCAAAGTACAAACCAGGAAAGCAAGCCTACTTCCTCTGGCTGTTACGAACAGAGCTGTAGTATCAGTCTACTCTCTCCAACTCCAAAGTGATGTTGTACTCATCATTCCATATGCCATCTGGTCCTTGTGTTAAGAACTCTTACTCCAGGTGGAAGGAGGACTTATTTTGCTTACCAAGTTCCATAATACCCTCAACCAGTGGGTCTAGAGGTCATAATTAGGAGTTATCCAAAGTTTCAGTGATGGATCAATATTATAGTGTTTTATACTGGATTCAAGAAAGAAGATAGGAAATTACATGCATGCAACCTCCAGAAACCATGCTTCATCACCTCCTCAATTATCCTAAAAATTTGATTTGATTACTTTTCAAGATGCACTTGTGATGAGCATATGACAAATAAATTACAAATAGAAAGGCACTTCTTGAATGAATAAAGAAATTCAAATTGAACAACAAAAAAATTCAATTACGTCAATTGATAGGAACATATCTTTAAAAATCATCATATATTGTACTAAATACAAAGTTCAGTTTTTAAAGGAACCTCTTTAGAGATTAACTGTTAATACATCATTTTTGCCTTAAAAAATACCAGTACATTCACATATACAAATGTAAAATAGCAATGATTCTTAGACAATATTAATCAATGTCATTTATTTTTTTAAAAAAAGCAACTGGTGCACATCATGAGTCATGATTATAAATTTATGCAAACTGCCTTTGGCTAATAAACAAGGAGAATTAAAATAAAAATGTACTGAGTGTCAACTGGATCAATGATAACTAATTTGTATAGATTTAAATTATATCTATCTACCTCAGGCAATCACCGATTTCTTTAATAACTGTGTTGGAACATACTTTTGAGCAATTAGAACTCAATTGCTATCAAATAGCTTAGATTTTAAAACAGCATTTAAAAATTACATGCTTGAACATTCAGAAGAAATTAAAATCCTGTTTATTTCTGATTGCTTATTATATAGGTCACTGAACATCTTCTGAGTTCAACTTCAATGATTTCATGTGTTATTTTCTAACATTCTTCGAATTTCTAGATTTTAAGGACGAGGGTTAAAATACAACACACCTTTGTTGAAAAACTATATAAGCAGGATTAATTCTTATCAAATGAAAAAAAAAGTGCCCAGCCCATGTATTTAGTCTTAACTTGAAAACTCCTAGGCTCAAATTAAAGAATTAATTTGACTGAGAGAAGTCCAGGTTAATTTTCTTTAAGTTTCTGGGGAAAATCATGAGAGTATGTTCTATGCCTTTCATGCACAAGGAAAGAGGTCTTCCACTCAGATTATCTATGTTGTCTGCTGCAATCAAGTTGATTCCAGCAAAATCACTTAAATCTGTACTGTTCATATCCAGGTAGACATCTGAACCTAAATGGTTTGAAAAGTTTAGGTTCTAACATCCTATAAAAAAAAAAAATCTCCCTCTCCCTTTGATTCTCTTTCGGGGCCAGTATTTTTATGCCTTAATTTGAGAGAATGATTAATAGTTCATGCTCTTATTACTTGTAAATCCATGAAGAGATAATGAAGCCAGGCTTCTGAAATGTGACCCCTGACAGAGTCCCACAAATCTGTGGTGAGAGATGACCATGAAATTTTGTTTGTATTGCAAAGAAATACTCATTGAAACTTTAATTTAAAAACCAATGCTGTGAGATTTTCACTTCTTGAAATGGCAAACTAGGTAACAAACTCCTATTCTCCCCTAGCAAGTAATAAAAAGTTTTAAAATAGCTTCTAAAAAACATCAAAGAGATAGCATGAAAGTGAAGAAGATACAGGAAAAAGTGAAAGCCCAAAAAGGTTACTTAAGCTTCCAAAGCTAATTTTGCCTTAATGACATTCTCTAATCTGGAAAAAAAAAACAAAACTGAGAAACAAAGCCGCAGTTTGGTCAATCTCATACGGCAACAGAAAAGGCAAAGTCCAGGGCCTTCCTAATGTGGGAATCTGACAATCCACTTATTGAGAAAAAATATATATATGTGTGCTTATGCATGCTTATGTATAAGCAAAATGAATGGCAACAGTGATACAAGGAATAGGAGGGAGGAATTAGAATTACTTTGTTATAAAGTACTTGCATTACCCATGAAACTGTACTGTTACATAAAAGTGGACTGGATTAGTTGTAAATGTACATTGCAAATTCTACAGCAACAACTTAAAAAGCATAAAAGGAAGAAGTGCAATTCATACGTTATGCTAAGAGAAAAGAAAAAGGAATCATATAATATGCTCAGTTAAAACCACAGAAGGTCAGAAAAGAGTGAAAGACAACAGACATAGAAAAAAAAACTCACAGTTACCAGGGGGGAAAGGGGGTGGGAAGGGATAAATTGGAGTTGGGGATTTGCAGATATTAACTACTATATACAAAAAAGAAAAACAACATGGTCCTATAGTATAGCACAGGGAATTATATTCAGTATCTTGTAATGACCTACAATGAAAAAGAATATAAAATGGAATACACACACACACACACACACACACACACATATATAAACTGGAATCACTATGCTGTACACCAGAAATTAACACAACATTGTAAACTGACTATACTTCAACAAAAAAAAGAGTGAAAGACAAAATTAGGAACAAAGAAAAAGCAAAAATAATAGAAAACAGTAACAAATATGGTAGATATTAATCCAACTATATCAATAATCACTTTGAATGCCAATGATCTAAATGCACCAATTAAAAGAGGTTGTCAAAGAGGATCAAAAACAAGATTATGTGTTATGTACCAGAAACCCACTTTAAACATAAAGATATACATAGATTAAAAGTAAATAGATGGAGAAAAATATATCATGCTAACATGAATCAATAAAAAGCAGAAGGAGGTATTTTAATTTCAGACAGAGCATACTCCAAAGCAAAGAAAGTTATCAGACACAAAGAGGGATATTTTTTAATGACAGAGGGGTCAATTCTCCAATAAGACATAATCTTCACAAGTATGCCCCTAACAACACAACATCAAAATAAATGAGGCAAAAACTAATAGAACTGCAAAGAGAGCTAGATGAATCCATATTACAGTTGGAGACATCAACATCCTTCTGTCAGAAATGGACAGATATAGCAGGCAAAAGTAAGGATATAGCTGAACTCAACAACATAATCAATGAATTGAATAGAATGGACATCTTTGGATTATGTCATCCAATGACAGCAGAATACAAATTCTTCTCAAGCTCACACGGAACATTCATCACGATAGACAGGTAGACCACATTCTGGGCCATAAAACATAACAAATTTAAAAGAATGGAAATCATACTATGTTTGCTCACAGACCACAATGGAATTAAACTAGAAATCAGTAACAGAAAGATAGTTGGAAAATCCAACATACTTGAAGATTAAACAGGTTTCTAAATAACAGATGGGTCAAAAAGAAATCTCCAGAGAAATTTTGAAGTATTTCAAATTAAATGAAAATTAAAAGCAACTTATCAAGATTTGTGGGATGCCGTGAAAGCAGTGCATAGAAGGAAATTTGTAGCACTGAAAGCATATGATAGAAAAGAAAATATCTAAAATTAATCATCTAAGTTTCCCTTCAGGAAATTAGAAAAAGAAGACCAAGTTAAATCCAAGGTAAGTAGAAGAAAAGCAATAATAAGAATTAGAGGAGAAATCAATGAAATTTTTTAGATGAAACCAATCAAGAAAAACAACAAAAATAAAACTGGCGATTTGAAAAGATCAGTAAAATTGATAGTCCTCTAGCCAGGCTAACTAAAAGAAAGAAGACATGAATTACTGACATTAGAAATGAAAAAAAGGGCCTCACTAGAGAGTGTTCATGGACATTAAAAGGATAATCAAGGTATACTATGAACAACTCTATGCTCTCAAGTTTGCTAACCTAAATGAAATGGACCACTTCCTTGAAAAAAACAATCTGCCAAAACTTACACAATAAGAAATAGAATAACCTGAACTGAATTATTTTACTCACACAAAAGAAATAGACAAACTGAATAGGCCTATATTTATTAAATAAATTGACTAAATAATTAATAACCTTCCAAAACAGACCGCATCAGGCCCAGATAGGTTCACTGGTGAATTCTACTTGACATTTAAGGAAAAAATTATATCTATTCTCTACAATCTTTTCCAGAAGATAGAAGCAAAGGGAATACTTTCTAATTCCAGATCATGAAACAACTAGATATCCACATTAAAAACAAACAAACAAACAAACAAACAAAAGAATCTAGACACAGATCTTACACAGATCTTATACCTTTTATAAAAATTAACTCAAAATGAGTCACAGACCTAAAAGTGAAATGCAAAACTCCTAGAAGACAACAGAGGCGAAAACCTAAATTACACTGAATGTGGTGAGGAATGTTTAGATACAACACCAAAGTCATGATCAATGAAAGAAAGAACTGATAAAATGTATTTCATGACAATTACAAAGTTCTGCTCTGTGAAAGACAATATCAAGAGAATGAGAAGACAATCCAGACTGGGAGAAAATACTTGCAAAAGACACATCTGATAAAGAACTTTTATCTAAAATATACAAAGAATTTTTTTTTTAATTCAACAGTAAGAAAATAAACCACCTGATTAAAAAATGGGCCAAAGCCCTTAACCAAAGAAGATATATAGATGGCAAATAAATATATGAATACATGCTTCACCTTGTAGGTCATCAGGGAAATGCAAATTAAAACAATCAGATACCACAACACACCTACTAGAATGTCCAAAATGTAGAACAACGACAACATCAAATGCTGACAAGAATGTGGAGCAACATGAATTTTCATCCACTACTGGTGGGAATGCAAAGGGTACAGACACTTCAAAAGACAGTTTTGTAGTTTCTTACAAAATTAAACATACTCTTGCTAGACAACCCAGCAGTCATGCTCCTTGGAATTTACTCAAATCAACTGAAAACTTATATCCATACAAAAACTTTCACGTTGACATTTACAGCAGCTTTATCCATAACTGCCAAAACTTGGAAGCAACCAAGACATCCTTCAGTTGGTAAATGGAAAAATAAACTACGGCACATCTAGACAATGGAATATTTTCAGCATTGAAAAGAAATGACCTATCAAGTCATGAAAATATATGGAGGAAAACTTAATACATATTACTAAATGAAAAAATATAATCTGAGAAGGGTACCTGCTGTATTATATGACATCATCCAATGTCATCCAATTATATGACATTCTGGAAAAGGCAAAACTTCGGAGACAATAAGATTTGTTTTTGCTAGGGGTTAGGGAGGAGGGATGCATGAATAAGCAGAGCACAGGGTTTTTATTGACAATCAAAGTACTCTGTACAATGTTAGGATGGTGGATACACATCATTATATATTTGTTAAAATCCATAGAATGTACAACACCAAGAGTGAACTCTTAAGCAAAGTATGGACTTTGAATGATAATGATGTTGATGGGAATAGAGGGTACCTAGGAACTCTCTGTACTTTCCATTCAATTTTGCTGTGAACCTAAAGCTGTTCTAAAAAATAAAGTTTATTAATTTAAAAAGATTACATGATAAAAAAAGATTTTATGAAAAGCAACATTTCTTTCTGTGGTGAGGAATGTGGTTATAGCTAGATCATTACTGATCCAACCACTCCCCCCAAAATTGAAGGAATAAAATACATTCACATAAAAGTGTCTCCATAAGTTGATTTTTATGGATATAGAAGAAACATGTTGCATTTTAACAATATTTACTTACTGCATTTGTATTATAATCTCTAGAGATAAGACTAGCAAACAGTTTCTTAAAAAGAAAAAAAATCCAGATTATATACACATGTAGGAATATATGATATGAGTGAGAATAACCTGAGTCAACAGAGCACAAACAAAACCACAAAAATTTCAGCTACTGGAACTGGCACATATTATATAAGCTTCATAAGTGTAACAGATACGAAATCTAAGCTGGAAAACGCATATGGGACATAGGGGATTCTAAAAAGTGATGGAGTAACTTTGGAAAAGAATTAAGTAGATACTCCCCCCAAAATTAAATATAATAAATTAAATGAAAAATTCAGTGGATAGTCAGGCATACCTTGGAGATAGTTTGAGACCACTGCATTAAAGTGAATACCACACTAAAGCGAGTCACACTAATTTTTTGTTTCCCAGTGCATACAGAGTTATGTTTACACTATACCATAGTCTATCAAATGTGCAATAGCATTATGTCTAAAACAATTGTACATACCTTAATTAAAAATACTTTATTGGTATAAAATGCAAAGCATCATCTGACAATGCAGGGTTACCACAAACCTTCAATTTATAAAATCACATTATCTGCAAAATGCAATAAAGCAAAGTGCAATAAAGTATGCATGTAGATAGATACAACTCAAGATAGAGAATTATTACAAAAAATCCAGAGTTCAGTCAAAAATGACAAAATAAAGGAAATAGAGAAGAGAGAGTTACAATAAGAAGGCCTAATCTACATTTAATTGATGTCCCAGAATGAGAGAGAAAATAATGGAGCGGGGCAACTTTTAAGACAGAATAACAAATACCAAAGCTTATGAAAGACACTCATCTACAACAAGTAATCCATATCTACACACACACAAAAGCATTCTAACAGGCTCAAAGTGGAAACACCACAAATGCCCATCAAAAGTAGAATGCACAAATAAACTGCGGTATATACATTCAGTGGATACTACAAAGCAACACAAATGAATAGATACTCGCTCCATGCCATAATCATTAAGGAACTTGTAAACACAATGCTAAACAAGAGAAATGAGACATAAAATCATACAATGTGATTAGACTTGCATAAAGTCCAAAAAATAATTTTATACATGAGATGAAACTACAAAGTGAAGTAAGTAGGTATTTTAGCCAGCAATGGGGCTCAAATCCTTCCTCCTCTGACCTTCACTTTTGCTGGCCTATTCCACCTTTCAGGACCTTTCTGATTACTTTGGAACCACCTCGATAATTTAGGATAACGTCTTTATCTTAAGGTCATCTGGTTAGGAAACTCAGCTTCATCTGTGACTTTAATTCTGCTTTGCCATTTACCATAACATAGTCACATGTTCCAGGGATTAGGATGTGGGTATCCCTGGAAGGGCTGCTATTCTTTTGACCAGTTACATTATTTATTTAAGTTTCGAAACACATTTTATGTCACTAAGTCTCTTTTCAATTCACCTAAAGTGACATTTTGAATTGGAACAAATTTTTATGTCACTAAGTCTCTTTTAAGTTCACCTACAGCCACATCTTAAAGTTAAATTCATATTTGAAATTGATGTAATATGTAATGCCAAATTGCATTACTGTTCCTCCAGTGGTGTTACACATTTACTACGCCAACATAGAAATTAAGTTAAATAATCTTCTCTTCCAGCTCAAAGCCAAATATAAAATGAAATGAAATATGTAGATACTTTGTAAAAACAGTGAAAATCTCGCATAAGTAGTGTATATTGGTATTATTATTGGCATACAGTAGTATATTGGTATTATTATTATTCCTTAATTATCATCAAATTCTGATATAGACAATCATTGGACTAATTCAGTAAATAGTTTCACTATGAAGAATGAAAACAATGGGATATATATCATATATACAAACACATACATATACACACACAGCACAATAAAATGCATATTAGTCTATAAGCCTCCATACATCTGCTATTCTCAGACAGCTGAAGTGTCTATATTCCTACTAAGATGAGTTAGAAAGTAACTGCCGCATTATCATTTGAGACTTTCTCAGCTTAGTATCAGTCTATTTCCCACATTTACTATAAATGAAAACTTGTTTTTATTTTTCCACACGTTACCTGGAAGAAGTATTAAAAATATTGCTCTTTTAAGCTAATCTTGCTATAACACAACCAAAACAATGACTTGATTGATTTTTTGGACTATCACATTATGAGGTATTTCTATATTTTTAAGACTTGGAAGGTACCAACTAATATAACCATGTCATATTGCTTATAAGACAGGTAAGGCACAGAGAAGTTGATTCCTATAGTCAAAGAAGAACTGGGATTGAAATTCAGTCAGGAGCACTTAAAGTCACAAAAAATGTACTAGGCTTTCGGTCATCTGACAGTGCTTTAGCAAAAGCAGGTACTATATTTGCAGAAATGGTGAACGTAATTCTCTATTAGCTGAGAACAGCAACTTACCCATACATCCATCCTTCTTTATTACAAAGCCTAATAGCATATACCACAATTATTTGAAGTTTTATTTGAAGACATATGTACTCTGCTTCTGGTAAAGATGATAATTAAATGAACGATTTAAAAAATTCTTTTGAAAAAACTCAAACTAGTTCACCCCCTCTTAGACCTCCAATATTGCTTTCCTTTAATGTCAAAAATTACCTTATTTTAACAGAGAAAGTAACTACTTTCCAGTCAGCATCTCAAATAAAGGAAAGACTGCTTTAGGAATTTCCCAAAAGTTTAAAAGTTACATTCTGGGAGTGCCTTTAGTCCTTATTGACATATTAATTCATTCAATAAACATTAATTGGACACCAACTATATAAAAGTCTCTAAAATTTAAGATTTTAAAAATAATTCATTGCAATAGTACTTAAGAATCATCTCATTTGATAGTTCCAATTAAACATATTTTATCTAAAGTCTTTTTCAGAATAATATGAATTGCATCTCTGATTACTAAAGAAACTTGTCTCTAATATTACCCTGAATTTCTACATAAAAAACTATTCATTAGCATAATTCCAAATTTGAAATTCCTGCTATAGCCTATTCCTTAATTAGCTTTTTTAAATCCTCCTTTTTATATATTTGTCCCTCATTTAAAATTTTATCACCTCTCAAAAATCTCAGTTGGTAGTTGACTTAGAACTCCAATTTGGTAATGATTTTCTTCTTGATTATGAACTTCTTGGTTTGATTTTACATAAAAGAAAAGGATTACAAAGATCAGAACTTAAATACGCATTTTTTGATGAAAAATTACATTTCTAGGGCATGTTTTTAACTGTTGTTCATGCATTACTGCATTATGAACAGAAGATAATAAATAAAGGTATATGTTTCCATGGATGATGACAAGTGTCCCAGGTTCTACTGTTTACAGTCTGGGTTGGTATATTAGACTGCTTGGGTTGTCATAACAAAATACCTTAGAATGGGTAACTTCAACAACAGAAATTTACTTTCTCTCAGTTCTGGAGGCTAAGAGTCCCAGACCAAGATGCCAAGCATGGTCGGTTTCTGATGAGATCTCTCTTCCTGGCTTGCAAATGGCTGCCTTTTCAGGCCTTTCCTTGGTATGTGCAAGCAAAAGGATGGAGATGTATTTTTTTTTACATATACATATGTATTATATATATTAGAGAAAGAGGGGGCAAGGAGGGAGGGGGCAGGAAGGGAAGGAGAGGGAGGGAGGGACAAGGAGGGAGTGCACACGTGCTTTCTGGTGTCTCTTTCTTATAAGGACACTAATCCTATTAGGATCGGGTCCTCACCATTAATGGCCTCATTTAATTTTAATTACTTTCTTAGAGACCTTGTATCCAAATACAGCCACACTGAGGATTAGGGCTTCAGCATATGAATATAGGTGGATACAACATTCAGGCCGTAACAGTCAGCTTAATGGCCATATGCAATGGTAATTCAACTTCCAGCATAATCTGGAAGTATATGCTAGCTGTGCCTTCTTGGCCAGGAAATGCAGGTAGAGTAAGCCCTTAGGAACTACATCACTCCCAGGATTCTCTTAAAATGACCCTGGAATGCTGATTCATTACGTCAGTTGTAGGCGTAGTTTGTCAGTGAAGGATATCTGAAGGTAGGGTCTCACCCAGAAATACAGGCTTCTGGAAATATGTCTCTCTGGTGGGCATTTCTTTCTGGGCATGCGATCTATGACAAATATTAGACACCAAAAAGAAGGTGATACTCCGTCTCTTACATGGAGAGTTTCCAAGTCTGCCAAATTTGTTCAAGTTGTAATCGTCTGAGTCACCAGATTCCACAGCCATTTGCAGTGATATTAGCAAGCTTTTAAGATGGCTGTCGTGTATAGAAATTCTCATTTCAAACAGGGTAACTGCTATTTCCTGGTACCAGGAAGTGAAGGAAATCAGCACAGGGCAGAGATCTGAGGGTCTGGTATTGCCTAGGTCAAAGGGGCTTAGCTCTTGCCATCAGTCTTGAAGGTAGAAATCAAAGCTGATTAGGGATGAACTTAGGATTTCATTTTGGATATAAAAAGAGGTCTTCACATGTGTTTTCTACAGTCCATTCCAAGTCCTTTCTTTTGGGAGGATGTGCAACATTAGAGCTATCATATATACAAAACCCTAGGACTCCATTTGGGGTCAAGAGTCCCAGTGAATTCCTACTGTAGTGTATTGTAGTGTTTGAGAGTGGCTCAGGCTTCAAGTTCAGAACAGGAAATGCATAAGCTTGGTGGGCTCCCAGGCCTTTGCCATGAGCTCTATTTTACAGGAGTGAAAATGATAAGGAGAGAGGAAAAAATTCCCAAAGTAATACATTTATTTTTCCAGAATCCTTACCAGACTTGTGTTGTGATCTGTTTTATCTGCCAATCAGGAAAGCCTGAAGACAATCTATACTGTCTCCACCGGGAACCTGCCATGGTGAGATGGAAGAGAGTTTGGAAGTCTAGTTTCTAAGACTGCAGTTAGTCAGCTGCAGTTGGACTCTTTACCACGGGGAGGCACTGTTAAGCTGTGGCAGCTCTCGGGACTTCACTCTTCAAGGATGCTGGAGTGTGAACTGAGAAGTTCTGTGTTGGGAGCCCAGGGAGCATAACCATAAATGGAGCCAGCTGCACCTCCAGATAAACAAAAGTCAGCGACATCTGGGAGGCAGGTCCCAGCAGACGGTCCTTAGAATCCTTGTGTACTGTCCTACATACGTTGATTCACTTAGCAAATACTTAGTAAGCACTAAATGATAAGCAGACACACTGGAGGTGTGTCTAAACAAAATATACCAGAATTCCTGCCCTCATGAAGCTTCCATTCATTAGAAAAAAATTTTGCACCTAGACATGGCTTTCAGGAAAAAATTTCCAACTCATATTGGAAGTAAAGCAGTGGATTCCAGGGCTAAGGTTCAAAAAGCAGGCTTTGGAAGTGGGTGGGGCTGGGCCACAGCTGTGGGGTGTACCCAAAGAGTTCCAAGATCATTGAGTTTGCCTTGAGAAACATCTGAACTCTCAGAAGCATCAAGTTCTAAGGGATGGACCACCAGGTAGGAGTAAGATCAAAAGCTGAGTACGTACACAATACAAATACACAAGATGGGATTAGTGGGATCAGGAGGCAGAGCCAGGATAGAGCCTGAGAGAAAACATAGGAAAATAGTGTTTTATTTAGTAACTATGGCCTTATCATTAGCAGGGGGATGCTATGAAGAGCACCTAACTCATTTACACAAGTACCACATTTGCGATTAAATTTTATGTTAATACTGAGCAGCTATAGAAAAAAAATCTGACATAGGATCCCATACTTTGAAATGTTCCCAGAACATGTTCTAGTCTTAACTGCTCACCTTTATTTGTTCTTCTATTTTAACTGGATGGCTATATTGACAGAGAAGTCCTGCACCTTCCTTGTCATAGAACTTAGCATCAGTTTGGTTTTTTTTTTTTTTTTCGGTTTCTTTAATTATCAGTGTCCCTTACTAAACTGTAAGTTCTGAAAGAAAAACTACTTTGATGTCATCATCCTTATATTCATGCCTGGCACTTATCACAGTGCCTGACTTCATATTAGGCAGGGCCACCTTATATAGTCATGCAGGTTGTGCACTGCACAAGTCTGGGGGCACCATACTCATAAATATGATGTGAATGGCACCCCTGAAGTCATACAGTGCACAACCTCACAAGCATTTATGGTGGCCCTGGACCTCATCAATGTTTATTAAATTAATGAAAATATTTTTACTGCTTATGATTTGTTGTCAGATGTCAAATAAATATGCCAACTTGTGACACACATAAGAGAACATGGCAAGGACAATGGCGCTGGATAATAAATAAAATGGATTTCTATTTTAATCTTAGACTACAAGAGATGGCTTTGAAAATTACTTAATGCAGTGACAGTACAAGAGCACCTCATTTAAAAAAAATTAACTTCTAGTTTGAGAATAAGTGGATTCTAGTTTCCTATGAAATGTATGATTTTTAAAATTATAACTGCTAACAGAGTTAAATTAGCAAACTAGGAGATTCACTTACTTGGATGAACAGAAAGCCTGGAAACAAAATTTCCATTTTAATAGAATTTTATCTCCCTGAAATATCCCTACAAAGTAATCTTGATAGTCATAAGTACTTTTGCAATATAGCCATCATTTTTTTAATTGAAGTACAATTACAGTGTGTCAATTTCAGAACAATGTCCCAGTAATGCATATACATACATATATTCGTTTTCATATTCTTTTTCATTAAAGATTATTACAAGATATTATAGTTCCCTGTGCTATACAGAAGAAATTTGGGGGTTTTTAACCTATTTTTACATATAGTGGCTAACATTTGCAAATCTCAAACTCCCAAATTTATCCCTTCCCATACCCTTTCCCCTGGTAAAGGTAAGATTGTTTACTATGTCTGCAAGCCTGTTTGTTTTGTAGTTGAGTTCATTAGTGTCCTCTTTTTTTCTTTTTTTAGATTCCACATCTGAGTGATATCATATGGTATTTTTCTTTCTCTTTCTGTCTTACTTCACTTAGAATGAGGATCTCTAGGTCCATTCATATTTTTCCACATTATACAAGCTATGAAGATAACGTAAAATACTTTTTTCCCCTAATGAACTTCAAGTCCCCTTTAACAGATACAAAATAACAATGAGGACAAAGTGATAAATGTCCATGTGTCATCTTACAAATAGTAAGGCCAGTTGGAAGCTTAATCATTTCTATCTGTGCAGGAGGTTTCACAATTTTGGTATCAACTTTTTAGGCTATGATTTCTTGATCCTTTGATAAGTTTCATGTTCAAGCAAACTGTTAGCATAGATGTGTGTGCGTGTCTTTAAAAACAATATTCAGAAGTAGTATATTAGTTTGTATTCAATAATGATGTCTCTGAATGTTTAACTCTTCCCAAGAACCCTCATGTTCTTTTCCAAAACTGTGATTGGGAAAGGTAATGTTAATCTGGTAATTAGAATAAAATTGAACTGAAAAAAAAAGTTATTTTATTTATTCCACAAACATAATGCCTGTTAGAACAACTTGACACTGGGAGCTCTTGAAATGTGGTGGCCTCAATATTCAGCGTTATTGAAGAGAAGTCAAAATATGGCCATAACACTACTCAATGAAATGTTTTCTTCAGTGAATAAATGATGAATGTACTGATATCTATTATGACTCTTGAGTTCCATTTAAAGTACATGCTTTTTTCAATGTAAGTAGACATTTAATTACTGAAGCAACAAAAGTCATTGGTAGTTTAAAAAAAAAAAAAACAACTGGATCTCAAAGCGAGGATCACTTGGGGCACTGGTTAAAATTTTAGACTTCTATAATCAAATCCAGAACAAAATCTTAGGTGGAGGGAGCTGTCATAGGAATGTGAGTATTAGACAAGATTTCAGGACATTCCCGTACATGCTAAATCTTCAGAACCACTGACTTACAGAATAGTTTTCATTTAATAGTTCTTTTAATAGTTTGATTTAGTTCACATGGCCTGGGAAGTTGGGACATTTTCTAAACACGAAAATATTAAAGAAGCTATGAGTATTTAAAATGAGACTCCTGTTTACTTTTATTTAACTTGCAGTTAGATGTTTGCTAAAATGAATGAATTCAATTTCCAAACTAAGGGTCATGGTTTCAAGTACTAGGGAGGATCTGAGATTTTAGCCTGCTTGCAAGCCTTCAAGTTAGCCTGCCACAGTTTCACGGAGGCTGGTAGACAACGGCTGGGTCAGAGCTTGAGACGGGGAGGCTATCCTGGCTTACCTGGGTCAGCCTGTTCTAATCACAAGGATCCTGAAAACTGAAGAAACTTCCCTGGCTGAGGTCAGAGAAAAAGAAGTGAGAATGCAATCAGGGCCAGAGAGATGCTACCCTGAAGATGGAGGAAGGAGACCATGAGCCCAGGAATGAGTTCAGCCTCTAGAAGCTGAGAAAGGCAAGGAAATGAAATCTTCCCTAGAGCATCCAGAAAAAACATAGCCCTACTGACACGTTGATTTTTAGCTCAATGAGACCTGTATTGGTCTTCGCCCCTCTAGAACTGTAAGATAAGTACGTGCTATCTTAAGCCACTCATTTTGTGGCAAGTCTTAAAACAGCAACAAGAGAAAAGTAATATAAGCAGTAGCCAGAGTATCAACAATTTAGTGCCAATTTCCCCAAGTCCCAGTTCCCACGGGGCAAGGCAGAGAAAGCCAGCGGATACTTGCTCACACAGTGGGTTGCCCTACAGTAGAGGAATCCTGAGTTTAGAAAACCTGAATCTTTTGTGATGAAGCAAGCATGCCTATCCTTCGCTCCAGAGGGAGGCACTATCACTGTCTCCCAAGGTCATCTGCTCTACAAACATCCTTGAAAAAATTGTCTGAAACAAAGGGCAATCAGTGTCTCACTTGCAAGATACACAGCAACACAGGAGACCCATAGAGAATTGTTCCTCAACACAAGGTTGCATCCAAATTCATTACTCAAGTGTCCCCGAAATATCATGGTTTTCGTAATTCAAACTGAATGACTTTGTCGTCTTTAGCATAGATGATGAAATTGATAAAGGTTGATACAGCTGTATAAGAAATGTCTGCTAATGAGATCTTTAAAAATAAAATTCATTATTATAAAACCAAAATTAATATGAGCATATGCTGGGTTTGCTATATTTATAATATTCAACACATAGAGACACATACACCTACAAATATACTGTCATTATTGAGATTGCTACAGGTAAGAGAATTTCACTATTGCTAGTTGGGAACTTACTGGACTGACCGCTTTTCCACATGAAACAGCTGCTTTTAGTATGGGATTTTTTTTTTTTTAACAATATGAAGGTTTTCTTAGTACTCTATCATATCATAGCAAAAACAGACTTGCTGTTTTAGGTAAGATTTCTTTTTCTATAAAACTTAGAAATAGATTTTTATTGGAATCTTCATTAAACTGATCAAACTTGCAAAGGAATGAATATGAATTGTGTTGTCCAGTAAAAGCAGCTGAAAATACCTGTGTATGATAAACTTTCTTATCCTTCTCGAGTTGCTAGGATAAATTAAACCTAATTACTCTTTTAAAAGAACTACTTTACATCTTCTAGCTATAATTAAATGAAATAGTATCTATAAATGAAAATATATTTTCAACAGCAGTAGAAAATATACTAGGTCATGCAGTTTGCCTCATGAACAATATAGTTACCATTATGAATCCTGTCACAAGGCCCTCCATTCTGCTCAGTTAAGCCAAAGTTTGTGAAATCCCTTCTATGTCTCCTTCTATCAAAATATACTCCCTTATACAGATCAGCTCCTGGGGATGTCCAGGAAGCTCCATGTCCTCTACGAATTTGGGGGAAAAGTTTGATTTGCCATACAGTCTCTCTGAAGACTAAAAGACTACTCAAGAGAGCAGTTTAAGAACTGACCCTTAGTCTCTTTAGAAGAGATTAAAGTGCTTCTGAAATTTAATTCAGGCACCTCTCCCCTCTTCCCACTGTATTGGTTGTTAAGCAGTTGACTCTCAAACTCAAACCTACCCCTCTGTACTCTGCTTTGTGATGCTCCGCTGAGACTGCACACCCCATTCCTGCAGTTTTAACTGCTCCGTATTAGTTAGGCTTTACCATTAAAGAGTACTATCAGGAGACTGCATGGCTCAAAGTGGAAGGGAAAAAGAAGCCTAGAGGAGGAGGAAGGGACTGTTCTGTGGGAACCTATCTTCAAGTCCCTAAAGTTTAATATTACAACCTCTTTCTTTTGTTCTCCAACGATAAGAATGGTAGCTACTTTCTGCAGTTACTACCTCTCTGATACCTCAGGGTCCCCTTTTAGCCTTTTTAGTTCACTAATGATTTTTTAAAATAATGATTATTTTAAATTCTTTCTTTTAAAATAATTAGCGTACTTTTGTGTTCTGACTGGACCTTGACTTATATAATCTTGTCTTGCTTTTTCAATCAGTCTGAAAATTGATTTTGAGTTTTTAGACCATTAACAGTTAATGTAATGATTCATGGTTAAATTTAAGTCTACCATTTTACTATTTGTTTTTTATGTGTCCTCTATATTCTTTGTTCCTGTTTTTTTTTTTTTGATTAACCAAATATTTTAGTAATCCATATGTCTCCTCTATTGGTATGTCTAAATGCTTGCTTTAGTAATAAGTTATCTTATTATAATCTATTTAAAATTAATTGTATAAGAAATTTACAATAGTATAATTTCATTTATATCCTCTTCAATACGTTGGCCTGATAATTTTTTACTATGTCAGACTTTGTATATAAAAAATTGTAGAACCTCTAGAAGACATCACCTTTTCCCAGAAGAGTTAACCATATTTTCTGAGAGGAACAAAGAGTAAAGGCTAATTACCCTAATCCAACCAGAGGCTGAACTTACTGAAAACCAGGTTGTAATTTTCCTGAGGTTCTACCTCTCTCTGTTTTACATAAATTTTTGGAGTGTAGCCCAGCAAGGAGGCTAGTGGGCTTACCGTGGGGGTCCCCCCTTTCAGTCTTCAACTCTAATACCAATTCTGCCCTGTAAGCACTGTGAGCTGGATATAAACTCTGCTCTGCTTTTCTTCAGTGAGAGAGGATGTATTTTTCAAAGATGACCACACCAACACATTCCATCTTGTTGTTGTTCTTGCAATTTAATGCTAACATTAAGAAGTAAAAATCCATGTTATTTGAATCTGAGTAAGCCTGCTTCTATGGTGGAAGTGATGCTATGTCACTTCTGTAACAAAGTCATAAAAGGCAACATGGCTTCCTTTCCACCTGGTCCTTTTGGGATATTCTTCCTTGGAACCCATTCATCATGCTGTGAGGAAGCCAAAGGGTCACGTGGAAAGGCTACATAAAAGTGTTTGGGTCACAGTTTCCTCAGAGGTCCCATACAATAACCAGTATCAACTGCCCCCACACAATAACCAGTATCAGTTGCCAGACACGTAAGTGGTGAGGAAATGAATCCTCATATGATTCAAGCTCCAGCTGACAATGAATAGAACAAAGACAATCTGTCCCTTCAAAGCCTTGCCTAAATAGCAGAATCATGAGTAAATGAATATTACTATTGTTTTAAGCATCTGAGTTTTGGGGTGGTTTGTGACTCAGAAACAGATCATCTCACCATGCAACTTTTTGTTTAGTTTTTTTAGCTGCTTGTAAGATTTGAACAAATACCTAAGTATAACACAGTCAAGTATTGAGGGGTCACTGCTTTGCCTCCCATTTCACCAGGATCTCAGCGCCATAAATCCTGGTTGCCTTGTCAATCCCAAACTCCAATTTTTGTTTCTCAAGCCCTAATAGATTGCCAAACTCTCTATTGGATTCTCAGCTTTATTTTGGTTTGGGGAACAGGGGTTGTAGCTTGAACTTCAGGATTTTTATTTGTATTTTTCCCAGCTCTACTGAGGCATAATTGACAAAATTGTATATATTATTCCCTGCTTCTTCACTATAGCCTTTGGACAGAATTCTAAGACTTTTGTCCAGTGCTGAGAAGCGGCAGATTTCCAATGAAAAACAGGAGCTTGTAAAATATTGGCTTACCTCTCTGCACTTCTCTTCACTTGGTGATCTTAGCTTCTTAATGAATAATTCTTATTAAGTTTTCAGTTTGCTTCTGGTTGTTATCAATGGCAACATTGATAACATCTCCCACAATTACTCTATCAGAGAGGAAAGTCTGAGCTTACATTGCATTTTTAAAGATCTGCCTAGTGTTACTATAGAAAATGGATTTGAAGAACCAACCTGGAATAGTAGGCAACAACCTGGGTGAGAATTGATGATGAGCAGAACTATAGTAAAAGCAGCAGGACTAGAAAAAGTCATTAAAATATTTAATGAATGATTAGAGCATGTAATTTACAGGGTATGGTATAGGTATAAGGAAAAAGAAAGTATTTGGGAGCCTTGTAGAATTCTTGCATGGACACTGGGGTACAGGGTAAGGTCTTTCACCATGGTAAATAATATTTCACACAAGGGTGTGATAAACAGAGTTACTGTGTTAAAGTGGAACTTGCTATGTTTGAGTCATCATTAGTATATCTAGCTGGAGATGGCTAATTGACAGTGAACTGAGAATTCAGAAAAGAAACTTTGACTAGAGCTAGAAAGATAATTGGGAGACTGCACTCTATTAGTATCATTTTAACATACAAACTGGATTAAAATCACCCAAGAGGGGAATCTAGAGAAAACAGATGAGTCTCAGACAGAACTGCTTTGGCATGCCTTAAAAGAAAATAAAATGACATGAAATAAAACCACAAGCAACAATTTCATGGTTTTACTTCTCTTAATTTTCTCATATTGCTTTGCTTCTCCAATACAGATTTATTACCCAAACTATAGAACATCCATTTTTAAAAGAAAAGAGGGAAAAATCTAAAAAGTGGTATGAGTCAAAGGAAAAGGGAAGAATTTCCTGTGGTTCAATTTTAAGCAATACAAACTGACTGAAATAGCTTGGATAAACCATTATATGCCCATATGACAAGCCATGCTTGTGATCCTGATTGACAGGAAAAATCAAACACTCCAGAAAACACACAACCATATTTCAGTAAATTCATTTCAAAAAAAAAGAAAACTAAATTAATAGACATTTCATGAAATATAGATAAAGCAACCCTGGCAGATATAAGAAGAATGTATGGTATTATTTTAAAAACTGTATCAGTTACAAGAAAAATTAAAACTTGAGAAATAACAATATAGAGTGCATTCCTCAGGATAGCCCACAATTTCAACCATGTGCTTTTAATTGCTCGATGAAAAAATACAGTAAATTCTATTTTAATTCTATTCATATTGAGATATAGTAATTCAACATGTTAAAGAAACTACCATTTCTAAAAAGGATAAAAGTTTTAATCAAATTAGTATATGATAAGTGAAAAAATATGGAAATATACATAGTATACTGTAGACATCCTTGTTAACCTATTATCCATTGCTCCTTCTTTGGATAATAGAATCTTCATTGTCCTTTAGACAACCAAATCTGTCCACATACCTGTTTCTGGAATTTGTTGAGCTTACATTGGCTGTAGAGACAAGCAAATGTCCTAGGCTGGCCTTTCAGGGTACTGCATCTTCCCTGCCACAGTTTTTGGTTCAGGAATGCTCAAGTAACCCAAAATGAGAATCAACTACATGGTTTTGCTGGAACATTAGGAAAGAAATATTTCCACTGAGGCTGCTGTTATGGTCTCTATACATCCCAGTTACCCAGGGCAGTCCTACACCTGTGGTCCCGGTATACTTAGTAATTACATTGTCCTGCCGTGGATAATAAATTATATAGTAACTTTATTCTTGGAAGGAAACCTATCTGAGAATAAATTTTAAATGGAAGAAAGCAAGCCTAAGAGATAAAAAGCAACTGACAAGATTCTTGACAGCATCATTTTACCAACCTGACCCAGGTGAACCTGAGAATAGGTCTACCCTTGGATTTTTCTGTTACTTGTGCATAAATAAGTAACTCACTTTGTAATCAGTTTAAATTGAATTTCTGCCACTTGCAACTGAAACAGGACTGACTATTACTATATGCTATGTTAAAAATTTGCTTAATGACAAGGAAAGGTATACATTTATACAGAGCCTAAATAATTACAAATAGGTATCACCCAAGGATAAGAGTCTGAATTTTCTTTATTCTATCAAGAACTTAGAGACGCTAACTATTCTTCTAATATAAAAATCACTAAAACCAAGAATAAGTGCATTATTTATTTTTAGTGATTTGCAGGAATCTTCTATCTGAAATACCACTCTGTCTTTCATTATTAACAATCCATATTCATCTTTCAAGGCTTATAAAATAAACTTCATCTCCTTAAGCATGCCTATTTGAACAGCCAGGTGGGAGACTATGCACTCTTCTGTGCCTCCATGCAGCAGAGTTCTATGACCTCCATCATAACACTTACCATGTTATTTTTAAATCAGCTTTATTGAGATATGATTGGCATATATTAAAATTCACCCATGATAAGCATATAGTTCTGACAATACATATTCAGTTTTGACAAATGCATACAGTCGTGTAAAACCACCACAATAAATATATACCACATATCCATCTCCCTAAAGTTTCCTCTGGCCCCTCTGTATTCAATCTCCTCATTCCATCACAGCCCCTGGCAAACACTGACCTTTTTTTCTAGCGTGCTTTCTCCTTGTCTAGGTTTCATATGAACTGAATGAGAAAATATGTAGGCTTTCCTGTCTAGATTCTTTCACTTAGCATAATGCTTTTGAGTGTCACCCATGTTATTAAATGTAGCAGTATTTTTTTCTGAATGATATTCCTTTGTATGGATACATTATAATTTGTTTATTATTTACCCATTGAAGGACAATTGAGCAGTTTCCAGTCTGGGTGTACTTTACATAGAAGTGGTTTGAACACTTGAGTATGAGTCTTTGTGTGAACTTACATTTTTATTAGTAAATACCTCACATATGGTACAAAAAATGTACCATATCAATGTAAGACATTAATAGGGAACACTGGGAGTGGAGGTATATGGGAATTGTATATATTATATTCATAGTTTTCATGTAAATCTACTATTCTAAAATAAAACATGTATTTTATAAAATCGGTAAAAGATTCAGACAGTAAAGAAAATCTTATGTATGTTTATGTATATGTTCATATCAGAAGAATGGTTAGTGTCTTTAGGTTCTAGATAGATATGTAGATAGACAGATGAGATGGAGAAGGAGGAGAGAGATGATCTGTATACATATAATTTTCTTTACAATCTGCTGGAGTCCATTAGCTAAAATTTTGTTAAGGAATTTTGCATCTAGATTGATGAGAAATATTGGTCTACAGTTTTCTTTTCTTACGGTATCTTTTTCTAATTTCAGTAACAGGGTAACAATGGGACAGTTTTGACCGCAGAATCTTCATTATATCCTTGAGATGGTAAGGATCTCTTTTCACTTTAAAAAACACCAATTTGTGTAACAAAGTTTGATTAATATCTTACGTCAATTTAAACTGAAATAAAATGTAAAAGTTAAGGCTCATAGGTCATTACCAGAATATAAGTCCTATGTAGAAGGACTTGGACCACTTGTTTTGTTTAGTGTTTCCTCGTTGCTCTTTACTTGTGATCACCTGGCTTCTTTCCTGTTCTTTTTATCATCCACTACCTTCTAAATATGGTCACTCTTACATGCCATCTGAAAAATCATTATGTAATGACAAATTTAAGGAAATTTTTATGTTATATTCTCTATGCAATAGGAAAATTGAAGAGAAGAAAAGAAAAAACAAATATTTAAATGATTGATAGTACATCCATTGGTTATAATAGTATCCAGTTATTTAAACTGTGAATTTTGACTACAATTACATCAAATCTGTACTACTAGGTGAAGACTGGAAGGAAGCAAAGAAAAATTTAAAAAGCTGCTGAGGTTTACTGTTTATGTTGTAGTCAGTATCATCTATACTCCCTCAATTATCATTATAACTTCCCCTGATAAATGTATATTAGAAAAAATTGAAAAAAATTATTCTACAACTTACAAGCAACTTTATCCTTAATCTAGTTTGTTCTTTCTGATGGTGTTTCTGGCTGGTTTCTTTGTTTTAGTATCACTTTTCAAAGTAGTAGTTTTATAGTTAAATATTCCTAGCACTTCTTTGATAACTGTACTGACATGAGTCAACAATATCCTTGTACTGATGGAACAATAGTGCACTGACACTGACTGGGTAAATCAAATAAGCTTTATTTATTACAAAAGGCAATCCATGCAGTAGGAGTAGGTGGCCAAGTTACCGGAGCCCAAGATCCTTACCAGGCAGGTGCATGCTGAGGATGAGAATGTATAAGTGACAGAGGGTCCCTCTCAGACATTATGGAAGCCTAAATTTCTTGTTCTGTGCACAGTTTTATGTATATAACTTGAATTAAATCTTAATGAAGTTGTGTCTGGATATATAAGGCATAAAAATTCATCTAGATCAGGAGTTCCTCATCAAACTTAGTTGTGTAATACACACCAAGTTCACAGAGACCATTGCAGTACAGAGCACTCGGGAATAGATATTTGTTACCCTCCATTCCAGAGAATAATTACAGCCACATCCAAGAACATTCTTGAATTTCACATGCTATATAACTAAGTCAAGGGTCACTTATTCCATTATCTCTGGGTCTCATAAACCAGTCCATAGGCCACATCAAGAGTACATTCTGAAATACATTATCTCAGATTTCCCCAACATTAATACCTTCAATTCTTCCTAGTTTAATCCTCAGATTTCATGTTCTGAATGTGTTTCCTCCCAATAAACTGCTTAGTAATAATTCACTTTCTCAACTTCATTAGAGTCAAAAAGAACAGTCACAGTTTCAAGTAAGCTGAGATAACCAGCTAACACACAATACAGAGACTTTCAGGAGGAAAAACACAAAGGAATGTCAGGTTTCACTTGAATACTGCAATCTCAGCTTATGAAAATGTAGAGCTTTACAGTTGGCTTTTCAAACAACTAAGCATAACACAAGGACCACCATTTTTGCTGTTAGTTCACCCAAGGATACAAGTACCCAAGATCAGAAACTCCTGCGCCAGCTCATATAAAGGATTACTTAGAAAAAAACAATGTTTTAATCACTTTAATTAAGTTTCAAAATGTTCTTAGAGCATTGTCAGTGAGGTAGAAAGTCTGAGTAGATGTTTAAAAGTATTTAAATCTGCATAAAAGAATGTAAATCTGCATAATCAAAGAGCTTTGAATAATTAATTACAGCAGAGCTGAATTATGATGAAAATTTTCTTCCTATATAATTCTGTCTTCCCGTGTGTCATGGTTCAGGCCAGAGGGTTTTTTGTTGGTTTATTTTTTTCAATTAAAAACATTTTTTTCTTGGGGGTGAGGTATTAGGTTTTACTTAATTACTTTTGGAGGAGGTACTGGGGATTGAACCCAGGACCTTGTGTATGCTAAGCATGTGCACTACCACTTGAGCTATAACCTCCCCACCCTAGGCCAGAGTTTTGAATGGGAATACCTAAAGAAAAATTGTTGTATGAAATAAGAAAGTAATTCGTGTAAGCAAAACTATATGCAACTTTAACTTATAAGTGCAAAAAAAATAATAATACAAGAATACACATAAAGTTATACCTATCTCAATAGAAGCTCAAAACACATTTCTATGAGCTAGGATTATCAAATAACGTATTCCACAGGCTGTTGATTAAATTGACATTATCAGGTTGGGAATGTGGAAAAGCAACAGTTGAACCTGAAGTCTAATCTGACTACAGTGGAAAGAATATTCTGTACAGTTAAGGATTTTGATTAGAGGAGTTATGTTTGAGAAATTCATGTAGAAGCAATGTTTTTACTTAATTAGTGACAAGTAGAGAAGTCAACAAGAAAACAGCTACACATGATCAAGCCCTTGTCTACCTTGTCTTGAAGACCAACAACTGACAAACATTAGGAATCTCACAGGTAGAAGAGGGAGTACTTTTAGAAAGATACACGGAAAATACGGAAAAATTTAAGATCCTGCCAAGGTTGCCTGAAAACAGACAATATGGAGGCCACAGTGGCAGTGAAAATGTATAGGAAAGAAATGTATCTGACAAAATGGTAAAAATTATGCCTCAAAATACCTCAAAGTAGTGTTTTTTCCATCATTCTAAGTATAATGTATGTCTTGACATTTTTATATGTTGTCATTAGTGCTTGTGTATATTTTAATGAATCCTATAACTTGCCTCTTCAGTTTTTCAGTCAAATGGATAGTATATTAGACAAGTTAATTATGAGAGAACTAAAATGCTTCTTCTTTGAGATTTATATTCATTAGTGCTTTTAAATAATTGAAAAGTATGTTTTCAATATTAATGACATTTCTTTATAAAAGTCAAAAGCAAATCAGGTTGTAAAAACCTCTAAAGAAACCAATGGGCAAAGAGTATAAAAGACTTGGTCAAATTGAGCTTCTGGTTGTTCTTGGGATGTTATCAAATTAAATTAGTCTAAGGAAAGAACAAAAGTCAAATCCAATTCAACCAGCAAATATTTCTAAAGTGTTTATTATATACCAGTCACTGTACTAAGCACTAATCACTTCTACCATGTAGAACATTCAGACAGAAATAAAGTAATACTCTGCAAAAGATGCTACTTAATCAGTTTGCTGTTTTGAGCCTCAGATTAACAACTGCATTACCAAGGTGGGGTCTACAGGTCCAGATCTAATATCCTGAGTGTGCCGACCTCCACAGCCAACTAAACTATACTGAACTCCTTTATGACTTATAAGATACTGCTGGCACATATCATAGCTCACTTTATTAATTTTTACTATGACCAAATAGAAGAAATATTACTTTTCCCAATTTTTTTTTAAAAATGTGAACATAAAGATGATTTTTAAATAACTTGCCATTGTAACAGTCAGTACATGCTTAACCTTAATGTGAACTCCACACTGTGGTTTGTTACAGTCACTGATTTTTCCAATATACCACGTTATCTTTCTGACTATATTGCATGCTTAATAAATATATGCCACATCATTAATGAATGAGGAATTAATGAGTATCCTCGAAACAGGTATACTTCAGATAACTGTCTCTCTTCAGGTCTTGCCAATTATTTTTCTCATTATCTATCTCAGTTTTGTTGCTCCTCTTCTCTAGTTTCAAAAATCCTTTACAATGGGATATTTATTTTAATAAATATTAAAATATGCAAAAACTGTACTTTCTACAAATGCAATTTTCATGTTGACTTTTAAAATAAAATGACAATCAATTATATTATTAATGAGGCTTTGCTCTCCAATAAGCTTTGCACAATCCTTCCTCTAGTTTTCCATGACTATGGAAGGAATTCTTAGAACTCATAAGACATACTATATAAGCAAATGAGAATCCAACATAGAACATAGCCACTATACTATGATATGAGTTCTACTCAAGATGCTTTGATATAGTGTTTTTATCATACTCAAATTTGATGGATTACATTTAAATTGCAGACTGAATCCTGGCTAAAAACGGATGCACTAATGCAGAATGTTATGATACTTCTTGTGTACCACAATGAAATATTCCATCTGGCTATCATAGCTTGGGTGTTTTCTATTTTTCCATCTCACTTTCAATATTATGTGATCCTTGCTGTTTTATAAAAAGAACCCACATACCTCTAGTTAAATATGGCTAAGTATGCGCATTTAATTCTGTTCCCTCCCGAAACTTCACTAAAATGACAGTAAAGGAATTGAAAATTTTACAAACTAAGAAAGAAATTAGGAATGGAAGAGGGGATAACAATGGACAAGATATGTCATCCAATTTTTGAAAGAGGAAAGGCATAAGGAAGTTAGACTTCATTAAGGGAAGCTAAGGAAGTTAAAACCTAAGTGTTATAGCAGGAGGTACTGATGAGTAACAAGTATATTTGCAGAATAATGGAAGGCATAGGACTTGGTGGTAACAGCAAGTGGGGAGAGCTTAGGTGAAGCAGTCAGGTGACTATCCCAATCACAAAACTTTGAAATGCTAGAGGCTTTTCTGTGGAGAAAACAAGTATCAGAGAGCCTAGATTCTGGCAGGATGAGAGAGGCATGTAACATAAAACTGGGAGATGCCTACAGCCTAAATATTGAGAAATACAGCTGCTTCTACCAGTGTCTCAACACACCACTCAAATACTATCAGACAGAAAATTAGACTTTTCTCTTCTGGAGAAACTGAATATCCACAGAGAAAATGTTAACCGATAAGGAAAACATAGTTCCTCAACTAATTACTCCATAACTCTGTCTGGTAAACCAAATCTGGCCTGCAGCCTGTTTTGCATATGAACTTAAAAAAAAAAAATTGAAATATAGTCAGTCATAATGTGTCAGTTTCTGGTGTACAGCATAATGTTCCAGTCACGCATATACATATATTTGTTTTCATATTTTCATTAAAGGTTATTACAAGATATTGAATATAGTTCCCTGTGCTATACAGAAGAAATTTGTTTTTTAATCTGTTTTTATATATAGTGGTTAACGTTTCCAAATTTCAAACTCCCAAACTTATCCCTTCCCACTCCCTTTCCCCCAGTATATAAACTAACTGGAAATCAACCATATCCATCCATTGGCAATTGTCTATGGCTGTTCTTACACTACAGTAGCAGAGTGGAGTGGTTGTAACAGAGAACATGTTGCCCATGAGGCCTAAAATATTTCTCTCTGGCCCTTCTCAGAAAGTCTGCCAACTGCTCTAGAGGAAACCTCTATCAACAATTCCCATGGATATGGAAATAACAATTGATTTTTTTTAATGCCTTAAATATAAAGAGATCAACAAAGATCACTATACATTGGAGACACTTTTGTCATACAGAAGACACAGGTTAAAAACAAATTACTCAATAAAAGAAGAAAAAAATTGTTGGAAGAAGAAAATATGCAAGAGATACAACACAAGAAGAAAATGAAAATAAAAATGCTATCAATATAACAATATGCTAAAATAAGATGTGGCATTTCATGGGTTAAATAAAAACAGGAAGTTGAACAAAAGGAATATCAGAAAATAAGGTAGATGTTTCAAATCTGATAGCTAAGGATAAGGCAATAGAACTTGTAAGAGAATGTTTTCTCTCCAAAGTCTCTTTTTCCTGTATTTTGTCTTTTGCTATTTGGGCTGAAATAAAGGCAATGCCTCCAAGGAGGAAAACTCCTTTGCTCTCATCCTCTTGCTCTTCATTCCCTTCTCTTCTGTCTACCTTCTTCCTTTCCCCTGTCTGCAACACAGATCAAGATCCTTATTTTTTTAAATTGTACTCAGAAAGATGAAAAGACTCTATATCTGATGACATCATTGAACTTGTTTCATTTTTGAACTGCCTAGACCCAGACATTTTGCATCATGAGATGCACAAAGAAAAAAAGAAAAATAATTTTTGTTTAAGCTACTATACTTTTGTTATTTGCGAGAGTAGAAGAATGGATTCTTAATTGACAGGAACAGGCTGGAAGATAAAGTCTAGTAATCTCCCAAAAAGCAGAAGAAAAATATCATGACACAGAAGAGAGGGGGAAAGAAAGCTAAGGAAATTAGAGGATCAGTGTAGGCGGCCCACTACCTGGTGAACAGTTCTTTCACCAAGAAAGAACTAAGGAAAATGGGAGATAAATTATTAAAGCCACCAGGGAACGTTTCCACCTGAAGGATAATGGTTTTTCAAATCAAAGAACTCTAAGTGGCTAGCATAATAAATGAAAATTTTTCATAATACCAAAAAGAGAGAAAAAACAAAATGAAGAGAAAATTCTAATATTACAAATCCAGAAGAACAGTAATCAGACTGTAACCTGGCTTTTCAACAGCATGTAACGAATAAATGTATCAAAGTGTTAAAAAAAAACAAAACTTATTTTCAGCTATGAATTTTATACAATTCAAACATTCAATCATTTTTACAGTTGATTTAGCAAATAGTAAGTACCTAGTTACACTAAAGCTGTAAACAAATAATTTTAAAGGCCTGCTCTCATAAAGGTTGTATTTTAGTGTGTGGACTATAGACAGTAAACAAAATGCCTAAGTAAATTACAGAGAATACCATAGGATGATAAGTAACATAAAAATCAATCAGAGAATTGAGATTGGGTGTTTTCAGGAGCAGGTGGAGGTTTTTAGGATGTAAATTTGTTGTTCAGGAAAGATGTTCTGAGGTTACAGTTAATCAAGGAATTGAAGGAAGTGATAGTGGAGTAAACCCTGAGGTAGGAGCATGTCAGGAATGTTCCACAAGTTCCAAGAGGCTGGTACGGCTTAAGCAGGGTAAGCAAGTGGGAGAGTTGTAGGAGATGAGACCAAGTGTGGATCATGTAGGGCACTGTAGGCCATGGGTAGGATGTAGGTTTTTACTGGGAGTGAGGTGGGATACTACTGAAGACTTTTGAACAGAAGGACATATTTGACTTAGGTTTTAAAGCGATTACCTGGCAGCTTTTGTGAGAACTGAATGAAACAGAACAAGGGCAGAAACAAGTAGAAGGCAATGGGAATAATCAAGGTAAAAGATAATGGTGGCTGTACCAAAGTGCTAGTCAGTGGAGATGGCATGAAGGGGTCAGATTCTAGATCATTCTAGACCTCTCCTGAAGGCCAGTGGAATTGGTTTGTGGATGGATTGCATGTGGAACATCAGAGAGAGAGAGGAGTCCAGGATGTTTGAACAATGAAAAGGATGGGATGGTCTTTTAATGAAGTGGGGGGGGGGGTGCAGGTTTGGAAAAGGCAGATTAATGATAAAGTCAGACGTGCAAGGATTAAAATAGTCTACCTTCCAGAAGATGTGCTTTAGTGAGAAAGTGAGCAAGAGGGAAACAGGCAATCAGTAAAAAGGAGATTCAAGTCAAGTGTGGAATAATGTCCCAGAATGACAAGGAGTGCAAGCATCTGAGAGCAATAGTTGAACCTGAAGAGAAAGGATGGACAGCAGAGGGAGGAAGGAATCTGGGGAAATAAAACATAACTGCAGAAGTATTAAGAATTATGTTTGATCACTTGGAGAAAAACTAGCAATAGACTTGAGAGATCTGATGGAGCATCTGGAGAAAAATACCAATAGATAATAAGGCCACCATGGATACTAGTAAAAATGAAAAGTGATATGAGAAAGGAAGTGTGTTGAAATACACTACTTGATTAAGCAGAAAATATTTGGATTAATTATATTGAGAAACTGTGAAGAGGAAAAACTTCCCATTCCCCTCACACAGTGTCCTGCCTATTGTTCTTCTCTCACCTGTGGTCCTTTACCATGTATCTTCCCTACCGGAATGGAAGCACGAGGCAAAGCCACTGTTTTAGTCCCCTGTGCTCCCAGAGCCTAGAAAATCCTCAGCACATAGTAGGTGCCCAGAAAATATTTATTGCAAAAACATGAGTAAAGAAAATGTTAGGAAAGCTTAAATGTCAATAAAGTAACACTGGAAATGTCTCGATGTGATCAATTAAGTAGCAGTTTAAGCACATTAGTTAGAGATATGGAGGTAAATGCTAGAGAAAATATAGAAAGGATTCAGTGTGTTGCTTCTGGGGAGTGTGGCTGCAATGAGAGGTACATAAGGAAGTCAGAGTCGGAGGAAGATGACAATACAGTTTTCACTAAAAAAAACATTGTGTATTTGATTTTAGTGATATGCATGCAACCTAGGTAAAAATAAAAGTGCATTTGGATTTTTTTAAGTTTAAAATTTACAAGATTCTAAGGAAGAACTCAGTTCCATAATTGTCTATGATCTTCCAATATGTAAAGTTTTCCCCTTTTTTCCCCATAGAAATTCAATTGAAATAATAACATTAGTAGACTACTTAAAGAATTTACTTTACTTTATACCAAATGGCATCTAACAATTTCATGGTGTCAAACTCTATGGTTATTCATTTAAGATTATAACATAATTATTAGGTAAAAGTTCATAATCATATGTGTTTATTTTCACATTAGATTGAGTTTCAATCAAATTTATTAGAATTTTTGGTGTCTAAAATTACTCCTTGATACAATTATAGCTCACTTAGAATTTTCTAGCTTTCTAACTCTTAAATGCATTAGTGAAAGCACCAATCATAGACAGTATTTTTTCACACGGGATTTTGACTAAGAAACATGCCTGATTTCAAAGCTTACAGGCTTTGAACTTTAAGCAGCTTAATATGGCTCTTCTTGTTTCAGATTTGTCATTAATAACATGACAATAATATATGTATCATTGTGTCATGGGCATTAGAGGTGAAAATGTATCAAAGGGGCACACAGCACAGGAAACATGTAATGAATAGTATCAAAGAAACTTTTTAAAAAGTTGCTTAAAATGCAGCACATACAATTGATAGATCAGGAAACTGAATCTCGGAAGTTGTATCTTGTCCTTTCTAATAATCTCCCATAGCTAAAGGAAAGCCATGGTGTTTTTGCTTTTACTGATCTTCCCTTATTATTACAAACCTCTTAGAGAAATTATAATCTACTGGAAAAAAATAAGTTTTGAGACTTACAAAAGGTCCAAAATCTTGCTCTGTGGGCCAAATTTCATCCGCAGAACTGCTTTATTTGGTTTGTTAGTATGTTTGTGTAATTTTCAAGACCTTTGGATGAGACCTATTAGTCTCACATTTACCACAGTCCCATTATCCCCCTGAATGCCGCCTTGACTTTTTTTGTCATGTATCTGGGCCCTGATGGTATTTAAAATCACTGCTTACACATTACCTACTTTCAAGCAATAGCCCACTTTATTTCCCTGACTAACTCCAATGTTAGTGCATTTTTCTGTCTGTTTTATGGGATACAGTGTAAAAGTATATTTCCCTCCAGCCTTTTAGTACCCAAAATTGTTAGAAATATTTAAGATATGGGCCAGAAATTTTTATCACATAGATAAACCAATAACTTGAATTATGTTTAAGTGAAATTAAGCCTGAGGGAAACTTTCTTCCAAAATGCTATCAAAATCTGACCTCATGATATTATTTCAGTTACATTAGAGTAGCACAGTTTATGACGTATTTTCTATTCTGCTTTCCTCAATCATGTAGCACATCTGCTTTCCATCACTAAATTACCTGCAGATGTTTATCGTGTTGTGTGTGGCACTGCTCTAATGTTCAGGATAATGACAATATTTATCAAGAATTCATTACATGCGTTAAACATGTCACATAAACCATCTCATTTAATATTCTCAACAATCTTAAGAGGCATGAACTAGTGTTGCTAGCCCCATTTTAGAGATGAGAAAACTGATGGTTATGGAGGCTAGAAAACTTGCATAATACAGTGGACAAAAGGCTCAGTCATTTGAATTCCAAGACTGAACTTTAATCACTGTCCTAACTGGAAATTATAATAGACACCGTTTGGAGATGTCTATTGTTTATATCTTCTATAAGTCTAATTTGATGTTTTACTCAATTTACTTTTGAAATGACTAAAGGTTACTCAATTAAAAATATATCTAGATACACTAATATTCTATGCTATTTAGCTGAAGGATTATCATCTGTCAACAGCTATGAAGGATCAGGGTTACCACATTGTTGACTGGCCACAAGATAACAGAACCAATGTAACAAATAGCTGCAGCTTAAAAGGCAGCACAGTACCTAAAATCATTGTATGTGAAACAAAACATCATCCTACTGTTGCACATGGTCCTGTTCCTCTTGGTATATTTCTGGATGAGATGCCCAAATAATAGAACAAAAAATGCTTTCCAGTTGCCCAGGCCTTTCTGAATAAAAAGCCAAAAGAAAACTGAACTGTTCCTTTTGGGAAAAAAATTAACTTTTTATTTTTAATGTCTAACCAGAAAAGATATACTTATTACAGAGTAGAAAAGGATTATCAGGAAAATCTTCCCTCTCTTATTAGCAAAATATGCCCATAAAGATTTTTCTTGGTGAGTTTTTCGGTCATCTATGTAGATTTTATTTGAATAAGGAGGTCAGGAGACCACATTTTCATCGTAACACTGCCACTAAACAGCTGTGAGATGGCAGGCATCTCTGGGAATTCCTAGACTTCCAAGTGAGTAATTTTCAGGTTCTTAATCACATTGTCAGTAGTTTGAAATATTCTTCCAATGAAAATAACTGAAACAATTCCTTTGGCCTGAATATTGTCCCTTAACCCAAATTCCCCAGTTATGACCTATATCTGAATTGCTCAAAAGATTTCTGGAAATCTAAATTTTGATCTTTTTTTTCAAGTTGATTAAAGTAAGAGTATATGTTTCATCATGGTGTTTTCTGCCTTGCATCAGATAGCTAACCCTCAAATGCATTTGTTTCTAATTCTACAATGTATTTGATATACCCAGGCTTTTAAAAATCGTTATTAATTTAGTATTACTGTTATTTTTATTATTATTTACTATTTTTCAGTGTGAAAAAAATCTCTCACCCATAATGTATAGTTTAAATATTATCTACTTGGCTAAGAAAAAAAAAACAAAATTAATGCAAATATAATTTTTAAAAATGTGTTTGGGGGAAAAGTCATTGCTAGTTATGGGACAAGAGCCCGTGACAGAGACCAGCAGTAAAGATGGCACAGAAAAGCAGCTGTGAAACTAAGGAAATGGTAAGAATGGGTTTTTAAAGGCCAACCATACCACAGAAAAGTCAGTTGCATGAAGCACAAAGAAATCATGGACAGTAGAGAGGAACATGGGCTCTAGAGGAAACAAAAATGCTTATACCATTCCCGCCAGGTTACTGCTGAGACCTTTTTGGTGCCTTCTGTGGTATGCAGATGGAGGGATGGAAGCAACTGCATTTAAATCCCAGACATCATGCACTTAACACCTCCACTGACAGAGTGCTTGGACATAAATTTAGGGGTCACTATGGTGGGGTACTAATTTCTCTAGAAAGAAATACGCAACTTTCTACTGTTGACATGTAGGTGTCGGCCATTTCTCTGTTCACATCAATGTCTCCCACAAGACAGAAAGCTATCTAAATCCTCTGAGTGACAAAGGAATCATCATCCTCACCATCATCGTGATAGCTAACATTATGTGGAGATTGATGTGACAGTCACTGTTTTAAGTACTTTACATGTATATCTTTCTAGTATAAAGCCAATGAGAACACCATCTTCAATTTTAAACAGAGGAATCTGAGTTGCAGAGAAGTTAAGTAATTTACCTAGTGTCAAACACTTACTGAGTGTCAGAGTCAGGAGCCAAACATAAGCACCCAAGAGGTATTAATAGAAGGACGTTTCCACATACACTACACTTCAGTACCAGTCAGCTCTGACGGTACTAGAGGAAACAAGCCAAGAGCATCTCTGAACCATTGATGTAGAGCCCTGGCATCCCAAGCTTTGAGCTGGCCCTACCTACGAGATTCACATTACATGAGATAATAAATTTGCTTATTGTATTCCTTTATTTGCATTTGATGCAAGATTTTTATCACTTGCGGCTGAGGAAAATTACTCTTCCTAGAGTTCCCTTGTCATACTTCCTTGCCTTCCCTCATCCTCTCCTTTGCAGATCTGAAAATATAGGTGTGGTTTGTACATCCAGCCACAGTTACTGAGAAGAATAATTTTGGTTCTTTTTTTTATGCCTCAATTCCCTGGAATATTGATAGCATACATTAATATTTTATGGCATGGGAGAATGTCTTTCACTTACTACGGACACTACCTACTCCTACTTCCATCTTTAATCTGCATGCTACTCTAATATCATGTGCACAGTTTGCTTTCAATATTATCATTACTCCTTTCTTATTTTATTCTCTGTAACACTACAGGATTTTACAATGTTTTATCATTCTACTAGCAAATTTTGAAAAATGAGAAACTGCTTTGAGTAAGAGCATATAAAGTTTTAATGCTTTTTAACTTTTTATTTTATTTTGCTTTTTTGGCTACCATTATCTTACCAGGTTTTACTATAGATATTAGTCTTATTCAGTGATGACACACATTTCAGTGTGAAGACTTTTCACTGCAGAATCCTAGTTAACAGAAACTCACCATACATTTAACTAAAGGATTACACAAATCTGCATACTTCATATGGGTTACTAAATTCTTCAGGTTTCCTCATCAACATATAAAACATTTACAGACAGATCTTTCAAAGAAGGATTTAGGTTGTGGGGGACACTTTATTCCCTAAATTTTCACTGCATCTTATAAAAACATAATTTTCTACATTTAGCAAAGTAAAAATATATGGCTTATTATGCAAATAGCAATGTCATACCAGATGACTGTATAACATACTTAATAAGTAAAACTAATAGTTTTTCACACTAATCATTCAAAAAACACTGAAAATTAATGTCAAATTATCTATGAGGAAAAGTAGGCATTGATAACTCAAACCCTGAGTGATTAGATAACAGTTCTGGAAAAAGCAACCTTCAAATTATTTTCTTTTTGAAACTCCATTTTGACAAAGATAATAATTGGCCCAATTCTTCTTTTCCAAAGTGAATTCTAATAACAGAATTGCTATACAATGAGGTTACATGAGCTATTTGAAATGCTAAGCTCAAGGTCCAAATACTATTTTAAAGAATGATTTTAGTTTGCCTCGACCAAAGGGTATTTACAACTTCTTGCCTGATTTTTGAAAGACTGTAGCCTTTCTGATCTCCCTGTGAGAGTTTAAAACATTTAGAAAGAGAGATGTAAAGTCAGTGTTCCTCAGTTCTTCCCAGCACAGTATGATCTGAGCCAGTGGTTTTCAAAGTGTGGCCCCCAGACAGCAACATCAGTGTTTCCCGGAAACTTGTTAGATATGGAAATTCTCTGACTCCTCTGTCTCAGACCTACTGAATTTGAAACTCTGGAGGATGGAGCCCAACAACCTGTATTTTAACAAGCCTTCCAGGGGATTATGATGCACGTTCAAGTTTGAGAACCTCTGACACTAGACAACTTAATTAGTCCTTGTCTATTATCTTGACTTCCAAATCTGTTTAACTCTGAAAAAACGCAAGAAATCTGCAATCTACATGCAACTTGAGGTTTTGCTGACTAGATTGTGATTCTAGTTTGAGTTTTTGAGTTTTCCTAGTAAATGCCACCCCTATTCTTAATTACTGGCATCATTTGCTTTTTATAACTGCCAGCAAGAATCAGTCTCAAAATTTCCTTCTAGAACTTTTAAATTATCCATGTCACAATCGCTTGTGCTTCCACATAAATGGAATATCCTCACAGCAGATCAATCTGCCTTTTCTCCCTATTGCCTATTAGAGGCAAGTTCATTTGCCATTTTTCTACAAGAAATATCTCAAAACTGCATTGCACTACAAAGTTACTTTTGTTTCTCACCATATTCCTAACAGTCCAACAGTAAAAGGTTTGGAGTGATGTTACCACTCTGAACCTCTGCCAGGCTGCCCACTTGAGCTCTGAACAGTAAATTCTTTTTATCAGATTTTGCTTCTTGATTTCAGTCCACAGTGTGCTACATCCCACGAGCCCTGCTTATTTTCATTGAATTACCAGTTTTAACATTATAGGCATTGATTTTACTTTTCCCGAAATGATGTGATCACAGTAACAATTTATGAGTGTGAAATTGAGGACAAATCGCCTCTCAAAGCCACAAATTAATATAGTCATACCAATTGAATTTAGGCATGTTTATTTTTAAGCGAGCTTAAAATCAAGCATGTATAGATTCACTAGGGTAATGCATTTTACTTTCTATTGCAGACTTCCATCTCCATAAACAGTTACTTATTAGTAAGGGGTGTCATGTGTTTCAAAACCTGACTTTGTATTTTCATTCCTCTTCATATCCTGAATAAAAAAGAGTCAGAAGAGTATAGGACTTGGAATCCAAGTATCTGATGGTTCATCCATATTATATGTGTGTATGTGTACACACACACACACACACAGAAAATTTTGGAAAAGTATTACTACGTTGGAATTTCCTTTAAACGCTCAGTCACATATTAACTCATGGCTTATGAAAGACTTTAACCAAAAAATAAATAAACATTAGTACTGACAAGAGAATTGTGAGGAAATTGATAGAGTCTGTAAAGATTTTTTTCCCTAGATGTACCTTCAAGGTTCTCATGCATTTCTTAATCAAATAAGGTAAAGGGATGCTGTCAAATAAACTTGTTAGGAGTCATTCAGTTAACTCACACCAACTCAATTACACCTGCATTACTACTGAGTACTGAAATGATCTCTGTCACTGTTGGTAATATAAAAGGGAACACTTTCAATTCAACATATAATGGAGCTAACTTTTCAAGAGCAGGTAAATATAAAACTTATCTATATTTATTGATTAAATTTTATAAAGTGGCACACACACCTGAATAACATATATTCCACATGAAATACCTGAAATTTAGGAGCAAAGAGTCCTTTTATATCTTAAATTTTTTCCAGCACATTTTACATTCCCCAAACATATTTACCCTTACACATTATCACTTACATGACTCTCTCACACAACATTTATTGCTGATCCTTAAAACTTGCACATGAATTCCATGTGTAGTTTTAACTAGTCATCACTATTTAGAAATAGAATAAAAAGAGGGGAAAATATCACCTGGGGCCAGATTAAACCAGTGAAAACAGTCAAGAACAGTTTAGTAATGTCTTAATCATAGTAGCAGGATACTATCTCTTTTCCATTTTTGTTTTTAAATGAGATAAAATTTATTTTAAATTAAAGGAAAAGTAAACTGAATATGAAAGAAAACCTGTTTCATGTCAAATAGATGATGCTTTTCCATAAGAGTTATCATATCCTGAAAGAGTCTTCTAAACAGATCATAGAATACAGAAAGAGGCTGGAGATAACGTATTTTTTAACCAAGCTTCAGTTAAGAAAATACTGATCAACCTCCTGCTATGAAAGATGAGAATATTAGTACTCACTGTCTCCCACACATCTCTAATCTCTTATTATTTTTACATGATCAAGCTTTGTAACTTTTATTCTGTAACATTCTATTCTGTAACTATCACTATTGCAATTTGGTATTAATTCTATTATAAAGTGACTTAATAATTTTATTTATTTCACCAATTGCTTTCCAGGGATCTTCATGTTACTTTTTTTTAAATGTCTGAATTTCAATAATGCAATGAGATGTAAATTAGTTTCCTTCCCAAATACAAAACAAAACAAGAACACTTACAGCTATTCTACTCCCTTAGTTTTTTTTTTTTTAAGATTGAAATGGCTGCTTTAAACTACAACGATCCCTTATACCTGGCAATATATTTTTCAGTTAAATTTTCCTTCAGAAGTGTGTGGCCACTGGTTTGAATTTTTCTTCTTCAAAGTAATTTAATTTTTCTGTCTAGATGACTAAAGATTTATTTTTTTATGCTTCCATTTCAATAATTTAACCAAGATATGTGTTGCCTGGGATATGGTGCTTTTTCCAACTTTGGATTGTTCTTCCACTGCAGGGAAACATTTTTTGCATGTTTAAATCCTTGTTAATGATGTGAATTCTCTACTTTGGTACACAAATTAATTTTATTTAAAATCACAGTTATCTACCCTCTACATCTACTAGTTTTTCTTTAATTGTTGAAATCTCTTTGTAGTTTTATGTGCATTGACTGTGAATCTATCAGCCATCCCTCCATATTTGTAATTCCATTTTCAGTCATTTTGATTCTGTCCCCTTTAGGATATTTATTCTTAATTTATCTGTTCTGAATGGTATTTGTTTGGTCCTCAATACATTTTTTTTATGATCTGCAATCTTCATTTTAATCATCTCATCTTTGAGCTCTAGTTTTATTGAATAGATGCTGTTTTAGAGTGCAAAGCATGCATGGGAATTATCTTCCCTTCCTTGGGTTATGTTTTATTTTAAGTTGGGTAATTGATCTTTTGTATCATCCTCCTTCCTTTCTTCCTTTTCTTTCCTTTTTTCCCCCTGTGGTTATCATGCTGTTTCTTTTCATCTTGTTGGTGCTTAGAAACCTCTCTCTAGATCTGTGTTTTTCTGATATTGTACCGATGACTTCTTAACTCTGTTCTCACCATGCCAGAGACATGTTTGTTTCCCTCTGAGCAGCTTGAATTTCAAGACAGGTTGTATCCTGCCTTCCCATTCCACCCTACCCTTTACCCCTTCTTGTTCCGATGACTTGAGATCATAGAAGAGGAGGAAAAATTCAGTTCAGGTAGTGACTTGTCTATGTTAAAATTTTTTAGACTATGTTCACTCTTGGGAGAGTTTGTTAAATGCCTTTGTAGGGTTCACTCCTATTTGGAGATTGGTGACACTGACATAGAGGAATCAACCTATCAAAGATAAACAAAGCTGGACATTTGTTAAAGCAATAAAAATGTTGTATTTAGTGACTACTGACCGTAGGGGAAAGTTGTGAAGAGGTCACTGGGTGTTTTAAAGGGAGATTGAGGGAGGGGAAGGGGAGCAAATGGAGGTGGGGGCAGGCTCATGTAGAATCAGGGAAGTGAAAAATTACAAAGGGTTAGTCAGTGAAAATGTACTTAGGCCTCTTTGTTTGCTAGCTGGAACTTATCAAAGTTAAGATTCTATTCTCATACAGAGTCTGGGAGACAGAGGCCCTATCCTTTCTGAGGGTTACATTTCAAAGGATTGAATTTCAGGTCACTGAGAAAGACTTCTGAGTTATCGGAGACACATATACATCTCAAAGGGAAAGAGGAAGGATTCACAATCACAAGCCCTTTTTAGTAAGTGCTCTAAGAGAAGTAGGTCAGGGGCCTATCTTTAGGTGTTGGCTAGAACAAACAGTAAATTCTTTTGACAGCCCTGAAATTTCCCAGAGTGGAACTCAAAAGGGGGTTGGGTCATCCCAGCAAATACTTTGGGCTGCTAGAGGCTGTGCTAGGGTTGGCCAAGTCTCTTAGTTTGGGGATTTGGATGGAGGGGGCTGCGCTCAGAGTTTCTGCAGTTCTCAAACCTCAGAACTCAAACCATTCTCAATTTGATGAGGTCTGGAAATTTCATTTCCATTCAAAAGAGTCGGGTCTGTGTTTCTCTTTCTTCTCCTCAGTGAGCCTTTTTCTAAGTCCATAGTCAGATGTTAGAAACAATTAATAGTCACTTTCCCTATTTCCAAATTTGGGAGTTTGGTGAGAATTCCTAGAATATTTTTTCAATTTAACAGTATATATAGCTCCTTTGGGATAGGGGGTATATTTGTGGAGTAAAAGTTGTGCCCCCAGGAGCTGACCCAGAATTTTCTTTTTCTTTCTTTGGCCACCACTCTTGGATTATGCCCCAGACAATACTGAAATTTACCTGATTCCTGTTCTCCTAGAACGCAATGCTTAAAAAACCCTCCATCCTTTTGGGGACCCAGAAAAGGTTAACTGCAAAGGACCAACCCGGCCCTGACATTCCAAGACAAGATCTACCTTCACCTTTGTTTAACAGCTCCCTTGTTTTATAAAACTCCAGATTTTCTTCCACTTTGCTGAGAAGTTCCTCTCTAATAAATGCTTCCCCCCATTGCAAAAGGCTGAATACCATTGTCTCCTTAGTGCATTTTGCCTATCAGATTCTTAATTTATGTGATACTATTCATGACTTGTTTTGGTTTTAAGGTTTTGTTTATTTCCTTAAATATTGTGAGAGATTATGTGTTGAGGTAGTCTACCAGATTAACCTGGAAATTCAGTTGCAGCATTTAAATCTTTATGTTCTAATAGATGGACCTAGAGATCGTCATTCTAAGTGAAGTAAGCCAGAAGAAGAAGAAAAATACCATATGATATCACTCATATCTGGAATTTTAAAAAAAAGAAAAAAGACACTATGATCTCATCTACAAAACAGAAACAGACTTGCAGACATAGTAAACAATCTTACGGTTACTGGAGAACGGGGGTGGAAAGGGATAGATTTGAGTTTGAGATTTACAAATGTTAGCCACTATATATAAAAATAGATTTTAAAATGTTTCTTTAGTATAGCACAGGGAACTATGTTCAATATCTTGTAATAACCTTTAATGGAAAAAATATATGAAAACAAAAAAAATTATGTCTGAGCTACTAGAACACAAGATAGTTAAGTTAAAGTTCATGATGCAGAAAGGATTTCTTGTATTTGAATGATATTCAAATTATATTCATAAATATCTTAAGACAAAACATTAAAGAGGAAGAAAGTCAAAAATAAATAATAAATCTTTATGTTCTACATTGGCAAACAACATTTGAGGATGTACTGTCAACCATCTAGGCAACCTAAACTGTTAATCTGGATCATGTGCTATTAGTATGTACTTAAATTTTGTGAATGATGAGCTACTCATGCATTCAATTGTTACAGATTTTTTTTTAAAATACAATGATTTAATGCAGTGAGTCTCAAAAATGAAGGGGCAGGAGGGACAAAGCAATGATTACCACTAAAGAAGTTTTTTTCACATGTATTCAGGAAAGCAAGATTCACATTTATCTCCTCTGCTCTTGTCTCCCCCAGCTTATCTTGCTCCAACTACAATGGCTTGCTCCTGGTAAACATTGCAATCACCTTCCTATCTCAGATGTTCCCATTCCCAGAATTCTCTTTCTCTGGATAGCTACATAGCTTATGCTCTCTTAATTTCTACATCCAAGTTTTACTACTTTGGAAAAATATTTCTTTATGCCATATATAAAATAGTGACATTTTCCCACTGTCAAAATCCCTTTCTCATTTACCGTGCCCTTTTATCTAAAATATTGTAGGCATTAAATAAATGTTTGTTGTGAATATGTATTTTGCATTTACCATCTGTCTTTTCACTTCTAATAAACCTTCTGTGAGTCAAATAAAGGACATTGGGCTGACTAATCATTTAAATTGCAGTAGTATTTCTGTATTCCATGAACCCAATTAAAAATAAAACTCTAGAAACTAAAAGTGATATGTAATGAAGATCTATTCTTAATGATGATTTAAAGCTTACAGCAAAAATCTAATTTTAACCATATACAACTTTTATAAAATGACAGAAAATCTGGGTTTGTAGGAGAATGTTTAGATAGCCAAGAATGTGATAGAGAAAGCCAGATTGAACATAATCCTCTATTCAAAATATTCATTTTTCCTTCTGAAATCAATGATATTTTAAGATCAACAAACCAACAAAATGAAAAGACAACCTACTGAATGGGAGAAAATATTTACAAATCATGTATCTGATAAGGAATTAATATCCTAAATTTATAAAGAACTCATACAACTCAATAGCAAAACAATCAACAAAAAAATGGGCAAAAGATCTGAATATACATTTTTCCAAAAAAGACAGACAGATGGCCAACAGGTACTTGAAAAGATGCCCAACATCATGAACTATCAGGGAAATGCAAATCAAGACTGCAATGATGTATCACCTCACACCTGTTAGAATTGTTATTATCAAAAAGAAGAAATAACAAGTGTTGTCAAGGATGTAAAGAAGGGGGAACCCTCCTGCACCATTGGTGGGAATGTAAAAAACTGATGTGGCCATTATGGAAAACAGTATGGAGGTTCCTCAAAAAAATAAAAATAGAACTACCATATGATCCAACTATCCCACTTCTGGGTATTTATCTGAAAAAAATTGAAAACACTACTTTCAAAAGATATATGTACCTCCATGTTCACTGAAGTATTATTTACAGTAGCAAAGATATGGAAACAATCAAAGTGTCCACTGATGGGTGAATGGATAAAGAATATGTGGCATATCTATCTATATATATAGATAGATAGATATAGATATAGATATATACGTATATACACATACACAATGAAATATTATTCAGCCATAAGAAAGAATAAAAGCTTGACATTTGTGACATGGATGGACCTTGAGGATATTTATACTAAGTAAAATAAGTAAGACAGAGAAAAACAAATACATATGACCTTACTTTTATCACTTATATCTAAAGCAAAAACAAAAACAAAAACTCGTATGTATAGAGAACAGATTGGTGGTTGCCAGAAGCAGAGGGTAGGAGATGGGAGAAATGGGTGAAAGGGGTCCAAAGGTACAAACTTCCAGTTATCAAATAAGTAAGTCACAGGGATGTAATGTACAGCATGGTGACCACAGTTAATAATACTGTGTTGTACATTTGAAAGTTGCTAAGAGAATAAATCTTAAAAGTTTTCATCACAAGAAAAAAAAATTGTAACTCTTAAGGTGATGGATATTGATTAGACTTACTGTGGTGATCATTTCACAATGTATACAGATGTGGAATCATTATGTTGTACACCTGAAACTAAACTAACACAATGTTCTACGTCAATTATACCTCACTTTAAAAATAAATAAAGCACAAAGAAATATTTTGAGAAGTAGGGTTGTTCAATTTTCATGACATTTTAGTTTTCAAATAACATTTAGGGGTATCTCATAGTCAGAGAGACCCTTTGTTAACTCAGCAGTTGGCAATGCCAAAGATGTGGCGCTGCAGCATTATTAAAAGGGATGAAGGAAGCTGTACTCATTTATTCAGTATTTGCAGAGACTCTCCCGTGATACGTAGGAATAGTGGCAGGGGCAAAAATGGCTCAGGTTCAACATGCCCTTTGGGGTAGGAGTGATGGAACAGAGTAGTACAATTAATGATGCAACCAGGTTCTAGGAAAGGCCTAGGTAAAGGCTTTGTCTAGAGGGAGGAGGAAAAAAAAATGATATATAGTGAATATCTAATAATAATGATGGTTCACACCTTATAGCCAAAAAGTGTTAGCCATATACAACTTTTATAAAATGACAGAAAATCTGTGTTAGTAGGAGAGTAGCCAGATAGCCAACAATGTGATAGAGGATTCCATTGTCTGTTTCTCTATTCAACGTATCCATTTTTCCTTCTGATATTATTATTTTAAAATCATTTTTTTCTAAGTCTAGAAAAAATCATAATAAATTAAAACTATTTTTGGAGAGAAGAAAAAGTAAGCTACATTGTTCTTTCTTTGTAGAAAGACATGGCTGCTCATATTAAGTGTAATGCATTTCTAATTACAGTTTTTCTTGAAGAAGAATACTTTTCTTCTGCATTTGTCTATTTTCAAACTTTCTAGTAAATTTTACATATCTTATGAATAGTACAAATATATCAGAAAAAGTTTTACTGACATAACACTTGCCAAACTAAAATTATTAAATAATTCCTTGTAATTTCAACATCAATATCAGTATTAACACAACTTCTGCAATCGAAGAAGCAAGCAAGATTTTTGAAACAGCTGTACATCTGTTTTAAAGGACATACTTTATTTTTCTCTGCACAAGTCTGTTGTAGGAATTAATGAGGACATTTGTAATGCAATTTGTTCTTCCTCAGAGAAGGTATTATCTCTCAACAGAGCAAGAATAAGATGTAACTCTTCATTAGTTCCAATTCTCACAAAAGTTTTGAGAACTCTCCAGACAAGGGCTTACAGAAAGAACATTAAATGGAAAATAGATTTTATATCCCAAAGTGAGAATATAATATGGGCTATGATTTTCATCCCTTAATAGGACTTGCCATTCAGGAATATAAATTCTATACAAATATGAACTAACTAAAACCTTCAAACTACTCTTATGAAACCCTCAAGTGCTTTGGCCTTTGTTTATAGCTATGTAAACTAATGATCTTAAAGTAATGAAAAAATCCATGGCCACTTACTACAAAGCTGCCCAAAATGGTCTCCATTATGTTTTAATAACTTAAAGGAGATACAGCTTAGATACTATAAAATCCACCCATTTTATGTGTATGATTCAATCATTTTAGTAAATTAACAGTGCTGTATAACCACCTCCACATAAAATGTTAGAAACTTCTGTCACTACAAAGGTTTCCTTCATTCCCATTTGCAATTAATCCCCAATTCCCACCCCCAAGTCTTATGTAACTATTGATGTGTTTTTGATCTCTATAAATTTGTTTTTTAAAACAGCTTATATAAATTGAATCATACAGTATGTAGTCTTTTGCATCTGCCTTCTTTCACTTAGTGTGATGTGCCTGAGGCTCATTCATATTGCATTTAACAGTAGTTTCTTTTCATTGTTGAGTAGTATTCCATTATATGAATATACTACACTTTCTTTGTCCACTCACCAGTTGATTCACATTTGAATTTTGCCAGTTTTTGCTATTCTGATTAATGCTTTCAGCACCTACTTACGTATCTCTGTATAGACATTTTTCATTTATTTTGGATAGATCCTTAGGAGTGCAATTTCTGGGATATACGTCAAGTTTAACTTTTTTAGAAACTACCTTCTAAAAAGTAGAACCCACCAATGCACCATCTAGCTTATATTTATGTCCTTTTCTGTCTGCAGTGTAAAACTTCCTGTAGTATAAAACTACAGACATTCTGCTGGTGTGCAGTGGCATTGTGTTGTGGTTTTAATTTTTATCTCCCTAGTGAGTAATGAAGATAAGCATCTTTTCATCAGCCTATTAACTAATAATATATATTCTTTGGTGAAATTTTCTACATATTTCTGTCCATTCTTAAAGTGGGTTTTTTGTCTTACTATTGTGTTCTAGGAATGGATATATGGATGTAAGTTCCTTATTAGATGTATGATTTACAAATATTTTCTCCCAGCCTGTAGCTTGTCTTTTCAGGTTCACAATGGTCTCTTTTGAAGCATAAAAGTTTTGAGTTCTATGAAGTCCAATTAACAATGTTTTTCTTTTATAGACCATGCTTTTGGTGTCATATTACAAACTCTACCTAACTCAAGGTCAAAATTTTTTTCTATGCTTGCTTCTAGAAGTTTAATAATTTTAGCTCTGAAATTTAGATCTGTTTCATCTTGAATGAATGTTTATGCATGATGTGAAGGTCAAAGTTCACTTTTGGCACATAGACATTCAATTTTACCAGGTCCATTTGTTGAAAATATTTTTCCTTCCCAGTGAATTGTCTTGGTATCTTTGTGAAAATCAACTGGGCATAAATGTAATAATTCATTTCTGAACTCTCAATTATATTGCAATGGTCTATATATCTGTCCTTACACCAGTACCACACAGTCTTGATTACTGTAGCTTTGTAGTAAGTTTTGAAGTAGAGGACCGTGAGTCCTCCAACTTTGTTCTTCTTTTTCAATATTGCTTTGGCTATTCAGGATCCTTCACGTTCTCAAAATAATTTTAGAATCAGTTTGTCAATTTCTATAATGATTCCTGCTGGTATAGTAATAAGGATTCCATTGAATTTATAGATCAATTTGTGGAGAACTGTCATCTTTACCATAGTGAATATTCTCATCCTTGAGTGTTAACTGTCTCTTAATTTATTTAGATATTCTTTAATTCTCTTTGCAATGTTTTGTGGTTTTCCATCTACAAATCTTGCATTTATTTTGTTAAAATGTATTTCTTTATTTTATCTATTCTATAAGAAGTTTTTTGTTTGTTTGGTTGGTTTTGCATTTTTTGGGGGGGGGAGTGGTAATTAGGTTTATCTATTCTTGGAGGAGGTAGTGAGGATTGAACCCAGGACGTTGTGCATGCTAAGCATGCACTCTACCACTTGAGCTATACCCTCCCCTCTTTATTTTATCTATTTTTATGATATTGTGAATGGAATCATTTTCTTAATTTCATTTTTGGATTATTTGTTACCAGTATATGGAAATACACTTGATATTTTTATTTAATCCTGTATCTGGCCACCTTACGTTTCTCATTTCTTAGTTCTAGAAGTTTGTCAATTCCTTTGGGTTCTCCAGAGAGAAAATACTTTGTACATAGACAGTTATGTTATTTGTGAATAAATACAACTTTACAGCTTTACTTCCTTTCCAATCTGAATTTTTTTGCTTTGTTTTGTTTCACCTTATTGCATTAGCTAGAATCTCCAGTGCACAGTTGAATAGAAATGATGAGAGCAAACATCGTTGTTTTGTATCTGATCTTAGGTAAAGGGCATTCCGTCTTTCACAATTAAGTATGATGTTAGCTGTGGGGTTTTCATAGATGCCCTTTACCTCCATTTTTATTTGAAGCTGCCCTAACACATAAAATATATATTCTTGTCTGGACTTATTTTTCTCTCTTATCCTTAAAAATCATCTGTCAATGCCAGCTCAGGCAGTTATCACAGAATTTTTAAACAGATGGGTAGATACTTGATGAGAGGAGAAAAGGATGCTGCTATAAGGCCAATGGGAAAAATATTGCTAAAGCCCAAATGCTTCTTATGTATTTGGGTATATCATTGTAACAACTTGCTCTATTGCAAAATTTAAGTAACTTTGTTAGGAACTTGGGACTTTTTAGAATGCTATCCATAACACTGTATTTAGTCACGTGCCTCAACTCTTCACTGAATGTTATATAAGCGGGATTTATTTAATTTTTCCCCAAATTTATAGTTATATTATTTAAAAATATATTAAAACATGTTATTTGTAAAGCCGGAAAACAAGGCAGGTAAGTACAAAAAGAAATATGACTTCATTTACTTTTGGAAAACTAGGACCTTAATACATACAGACATATACACACCTATGCATACAGAATATGTATAGGAATTTTTCATGTTATTCTTTATATCTATGCTTAAAATGTATAATTTATTTTAAGTGGCTTTAAATGACTTGACACATTTTTTTTTAAAAAATCAAACATTATCTAAACATACACTGTGAGAAATAGACAATGCTGGCTGTTTATATTACATTGACTCTCCTACTTTTGTGAAGCAAACTCTTATTCAAGACACCCATGTGCATTTTAAGAACACATACTTACCAGGCTCCTCTGCAGCTAAATAGGGCCTTGTGGCTTACCTCCCACAAACAAGACAAAAGCAGGAGTTACTGGGTGGGTTTCTAGGAGTTACTTTCCTGATGAAAATAGAGTCTCAGATAGCAAGTAAATTTGCCCTACCACTTTCCTCATTTTTTTTTTTCTGCCTGGAATGTAAACTGAATTCTTAGAGGTAGAGTAACCACCTTTGTAATGACAAAGACTAAGCCTGTACATCAAGAGATGTAGAGCGGGGAGGGTAAAGCATCTCAGTTCTTTGAGTAGGTGCACTGGTTCTTGCTTGCTCATTCACTGTTCCCTTGTTTTGAGAATACAAAGAAACAAACCGACTGCAGATTTGGTTAAGGCACTATAGTCAGCTTCTGTAACATGCTGTTAAATACTCTCCTTAAATAAGATACCTTCCCTCAACTGGTTTTCAGCACCTCAGTCCCCCTTCCCAGATGTAACTGCAACTCCCTGTTGTAGTTAGTCTTCCAAAGAAATTGTATGCATTTTATTCCATCTTAAAGAGCTGATAAGAATTTTATTTACATCCTCAAATTCATGATGCAGTTTGAGGATGCTGGATTATCTCCCAGAAACGTTTACTATAACTTAAATCTTATTTACTTTCTATATATAATTTAAAATGGAAAGAAAATCAAGCAATTATATTTTGATTTGAAATATGATCAATGAGTTTTCTAGTATTATTTTTAATTTAAAATAAAGGCCTAGTGAACAACTGAGAACATAGTTAATAACTGAGAAAACTTTTTTCAAGATCACAATCTTTGGGAAGAAAAATCTAGTATTAAGGACTTAAGGAAAATATATTAACTATATAATATTTATGACTTAAAAACATTCTAGAAACAAATATTTTTCCTACTGGCTATGCAAAAAGTAGCCTATATGAGACTAACCTTCCTACAGAGACAAACTATACAGGCTAAATAAAATATAGAAAAAAATTATGAAAGCATCATAAAGCAACCCAGACAGATGAACAAAGCAGACTCAAGATCCAGAAAGCAAGGGACATGAAATGAGACTGGACATACATTTGCTAACACTTTTCCTCTAGAGACATTTGCTTATCTTCATTGGGTCTCAAGGCCTCATCAAATACAGTGGCAGCTTGCAGCAGTCTCACTAGGATGGAGAGGCAAACATTGGAGTTCAGAGCTACAAAGACAGTCAATACTTCGAGTGCCAAGTTCCCAGAATTTGAAGATATTAAAGAACTCTGATCTACAGAGTTGTTGATCTACACTCAGTTTTTCCTTGAGAAATCAATGGAGTGAGAGGCCAAAAAAACCCAAAACACACACACACACACACACACACACACACACACACACACACACAAAGGAAAAAAGCAGATGCTAAGAGGCTGTGATGCCAAGCAGATATTTGGGAAGTCTAAAATACTGGAGCCCACGGCCTCTGAAGGTTTAAGCCCTAGGAATAAGGCAAACAAATGTAAATCAAGTTCTCCAAAGCTTATAAGACAGCCTTGAGTCATATCAATATATGATGGGATTGAAATGATCTGCTTTGATTCTAACTGCACACTGGAAAAAAAAGTTAAATTCATTGAGAGGCTGGCATTTCACCCCAAATTATAACTCATTTCAGGAAATAAGACAAAAATGACCAAAAGCCAAGAGGAAAAATTATATACAAATGAAACATAAAACCAATATTGGTTTTAGCAGACACAGATTTTAAAATAACTATAATTAATATATTCAATAAAACAGGAAAATGTGGAGAATTTCACTGGAGAGCTGGAATATATATAAAAGTACATGAAATAGCAGTTCTAGAACTGAAATATACCATAAGTAAAATTAAGAAATTAATAGATGGATTTAACTACAGAATAAACATAAGTGAACTAGAAAATAAATCTTATTTCAGATAAAAGCACACTGAGGAAAAATTATGTAAACATGGAAAAGAACATGAGGCATAAGGGACATGATTTTAAAAACTCTAATATATATTCAATTGAAGAAAAAAGAGAATGGAGCACAATTATTATAGGCAGGATGCTGATTTTCTTACCCTATTTCATCAAGTAACAAATGAGGCTCAGATTCACCAATTATTCCAAAGTTATATAAAACTAGCATCTGTAATAGTCTAGTTTCAAAACAAGGTCTTACTCCAAAGTCTGTGCTCTTTTCTGTAAGCCACAGATTTGAAAGTGATTTTTGCATAGTTCCGCACTCTACCAGACTTTCCTGATGTGTAATACCTTTGAATAGTTTGTACATGAAGATACACTCTAGGAGAAAAAAATGTATACGCAAAAAGTATACCCACCCCCCAAAAATGTTCTGTGAGAAGGGGTCTTACCCTCTCTTGGTGCTTCTCCAAGTAACTTGGCACTAATAAACCCTGTTGTCATGGAATCTCTTCAATTTACTTCACTCTAGTGTTTCCCAAGCTTGTTTAAACTCAAATCCAGTCCCTTCCCCCTTCCACGCACATACTTTTTTTTTTTATGGCATAAATCCAATAAACAAATACTGTATCATGAAAATTATAGCTTTATTTTTTCTTTTAATCTATCTTGAGACCTTCCTTAACAACTTCTTTCCCAGTGTTTACTTGAGAGAAATAATCTCCAGACTTTTCCAGTGAAGACATTTTTATTTTCCCAAATATTTATGATATCTTGGGGGTGTAGCAGAATGGTGAAGAGGAGGGGAGAGAATAATACTGATGGTAAAAGCTACTTAGGCAGGGTCTTATGGTTTTATGATGTTCTCCACTGAGTCTTGACAGCTGGTAAGGAAAGATAGTGAAGATTTTTAAATTGCAGCGTCAGATTAGACTAGCAGGTTGCAATTAACTCGATGGTCATGTCTTTGTCAGTCTTCAACCTGTTGGTTATAACCCTCCTGCCTATGTCTGTCCCACCCTCAGTCTTCCATTGTGATTTTGCATAATCTCTGCCTCTTTTGGAAAAATACACCTGAATAATGAAGATGATCTGAAGCTGTTTCAGTATTCATACTATCAATCTACACAAACACACAGTCAGCCTTGGGACTCTCTTTGAACTGATCTGTTTCAAAGAGGAAGAAATTATTGTAAAAATTTTGATCATGTGTCAGAATAGATACAAATGCAGACTTAAAAGGTCTAAATGAAAACCTTTCTAGGCAAGAGAAGTTCATATCCAAAGTCAGAAAAGGCAGTCTTCCCTCAAACATATTTTTAAAAGATTATCAGTCAGGAAAAAAAAAAAAACCCAGAATTTTATAAAATAAAAATTTTAAACTATTTTAAAATAGTTAAAATCATTTACAAGAAAGATTATATGTTAAAATTCAAATACCACAAAACAATCCAAAGCTTCAAATGAGAGTCATGAAAGAGAAAGGATGGTCTTGGCAAAATGAGTCTACAATAGATACAAATGCAGACTTAAAAGGTCTAAATGAAAACCTTTCTAGGCAAGAGAAGTTCACATCCAAAGTCAGAAAAGGCAGTCTTCCCTCAAACACATTTAAAAAAAATTTTATCAGTCAGAAAAAAGTCAGATCCAGAAAATAGCTTCAAATGCATTATAATTCACAGGCAAGTCATGAGAGGAATCATTCAAATTGACTCCTACCTTTCAACTCATAAGACAAAATAATTATTAGTGATGAACTGTCTGAGTCGCCCGTTCTCCTAAATTAAACGCAATGGCCTACTTAAGGCATATATACACACACACACACATACATATATACCCCCCCACACACACACACACTAGCAGACAGATTTGAAATTTTGATCCACTGTTGATAGCACTAGTGACTGACGGTTTTGAAAATTAAATGAACCATGTCATCATTTTTGGTAATGAAACCCCTCTGCAATTTATTCTTACAATTTAATTACATGCACTTTCTCAATAAATGCAAGTTTATGCAAGTCTAGGAAACAAAGATTTCTCAAGCAAATTATAGGGATTCTATACTGAGCTGTCTTTGTACCTCTATTAAACTAAACTCATTCAATAATATTTAGAAACAGCTATGTTTCAAGCTGCATGCTATCTGTTGGGGGAATACAAAGGAAAATAAGACATGGGTGCTGCCAACAAGGAGTCACGATCTACTGAAGTCTAGTGAGTTCATCTTAATTGGAATTGTGGTCACACTGCACTAGAAAATGTTTCAAGAGAATTTTAAAGTATAATAGGAAACCTTCACTTTTAGAAAACTACTGGGCTTCATGAACACGATGTTACAATTTTTTTTAAACAAAGGTATTCATGGGCTTTCAAAATATGATTTGATTCAAGTATTTAGTATACTTTGTAATCTGAATTGCAGAGGAATATTTGACTCTTGCTTTTTTTCAATCTATCATGAAAAAAGGCATTTGAAGGTGAGTGACTTGCATCATGAATAAACTCAGTTGTTCAGCCGACAGCTCCTTAATTATAAATCTTTAAATGTTTGGGAGGACTGCATTTTACTTGAGTTCCTTTCACACAATGACAAATTATAAAAATACAACTTTTGTATTCTATAATTAGGAAGAAGATATTGCTAAAGGCGGCCAAATGGCAAGTTCTTTCTTTTTTTTTTAAATGTACATAATGGTACATATTTATATGTTGTCTTTCCTATAACATTTAAAATCATATTTATGCAGTGAAGATGGCAAAGTGTCTGGCTATTAAAAAATATATCCTTTCTGCAGTACAGAACACTTTTACAAAGTAATGCTGGATATGTTTCAAGTCAGTAACTCTGATGGCATTCTTCAATTTCTCATATTACCAGGCCCTCAGAACAAAAGTGCCACTATCAATAGGGTGCAGATTTTCTCACTGACTCATTTTGATTTCCATTGAAACCTTTTTCTTCATACGTACATGGACTCTCTAAAAAGTCTTCAAGGTTTCTAAATATTGGATGTGAATACTAAAGCCAGAAGGTATTTATTTGGGAAATGAATTATCCTAATCTCTTGCAGACACTTCCACACTACAAAAATGCCAAGAAGGGAATAACAACGAGAGGGACAAATGAGCACTGAAAAACTGAAGCCCAGTTTGAAAGAGATAGTTTTAATGTCCAAATGAGGATTTAATGGTAAAATTCAGGAGTGTTCAAAACTAGGTATCTAGTGTGTGTTAAAATATAATGGGCTTACCTTGTGAAATGGGTTTAGGAATGTATAATATCAAAGCCTTAACAAGTCAAACTCATATAAGGAGCACATATTTCTAATCAAAGTATCAAAGACATTCCTCAGATTCCTCAGTATAAACTAACATACTTAGCAATGTGTTAAGTTGGTGGTTCTCAAACTTTTGCTTGCATCAGAATACCGTGGGGGGCTAGTTACAACATAGACCCCTGAGCTTCAATTCCAGAGCTTCTGGTCTGGAGTGGAGCCCCAAAACTTGCATTTCTAACAAGCTCCCAAGTTTATCAATCTGCTTGGGTTGCCTTAACAAAATACCACTGACTGGGTGGCTTATACAACAGAAATTTACTTCTCACAGTTCTGGAGGCTGGGAAGTCCTAATCAAGGTGGCAGCAAGATAGATTTCATTCTAAGACCTTTTCCCAGGCTTGTAGGTGGCCACCACCTCACCACGTGCTCATGTGACTATTTCTTTGTGCACTTTTGGAGAGAGAGTTTTCTCCTGTCTGTTCCTTTTCTTCTAAGGACACCATTTATATTAGATTAGGGCCCCGACCTTATGAAATAACTTTAATTACCACTCTAGAAGTCCTATCTCCAAATAGAATCAGATTGGGTGCTAGGGCTTCAAGATATGAATTTTGAGTGAATATACCTCAGTCAATAACACCAGGTGATGCTGCTGACATGGTTTCAGAAACCACTCTTTGAGAAGTATGTTAGGTACTGCAATGAATATAAAAGTGTATTTGCAAAGGATACTGCCCTCATGAGCTTTCTATCACAGTATTTTCAGGACACAGTTCTAACAAACATAAAATATTTAGAGAGCAAAATGAGACAATATAAAATAAATATTAATCTTATCCATGTGTCAAAATATAAAGTATATGTATAAAAAAATCAGGTCATTAGGTTCTTGAAACCACATCACAGAGATAGTAAAATATTAGATAGCGCTACCAGAATTGATAAGATTTTGAGAAGTGAATGTGGATAATTATGTTCTGAGTATAAGCAATTAGGAAAGCAAAGACAGAGTTTGGAATAAGTAGCCTATGTCTGATGGGTAAAAAAAAAAAAAGGTGATTTTTGCCTGAAGAAATATGTGTGAAATGTGGTGGGAGATAAGTTTGGTAAATTAAACTAAATAATGGAAAGTAAGAATTACAGGCTCTGAAAATTCCAAAGGGGAAAAAAAAAACATTTAAATCAGAAGAAACAGTGAATATTGAACAAGAGGGCTATCTAGATAGCTCAGGGGAGTATCTTAATCTTACATACCCTCCACTTAATTTCTTTAAGGTGTTTCAGGACTTTTTAAAGACTATTAAGAGTTTTTGGATCACAACATCATCAATAAATCACTTGTCAGAATTTGGCAGACACTTTAGAAATGAATTTAACAGTTGATTTGTATAACAGTATATATAAGTATAACTTAATTTCTGTAACAGTCTAATTGTAAGTACTTCTAGTGTATATAAATATGCTCTTATGATACTTTATTTCTACTTTGTCCATTCTTAGTAGAAAGAACAGATATTATTTTCCCTATGGTATTATCTTTTAATGGAATGAATGATATTTATGATTTTATAGTCATGCCATAGATATTTGGAATCACTTTTTTAGGTAAGCCTTAAAAAATGTACTAATGTACCTAAAAGATTCTATCAGTAAAATTTTATAATCTTTGTTCATTTGGATTAATTAAAAGTAGATATATCTTAACTATTCCACTCTATAATTAGAAGAGGAAAAACCTAGCTCCCGAATCAAACTCAAGACTTTTATGAGAGGAAGAAGAAGATAATCTGTTAACCTGTGTGCTCAGAAAAAACAAAAACAAAACAAAACAAAACAAAAACCTCAGTTTAATGGAAGCGATTTTACAAGGAATGAAGAATGCCTGCGCTTCCTGGAACTCTTCTTGTAATGTACTTCCTATAGCAGTTAACTTGTACAAACAGAAGTTTCTAGTGAAGATGCTGTCATAAACATAGTATTTGTGAAGGGAGCCACAATGGTATGAGAATGTATAGATGTTTATTCAATGTGGGAATACAACTGATAAAATTATTGCCAGGGAAAGGCATAGGGCTTAACATGTTTATATCTGTACTGACTCAACTTGTTTACCATATCATCATGATATGGTAGAAGGTCCATGAAACAAAATAGAAGTGTCTCTTGCTTTCTGCTGTAAGACTGTTAGAATGCCAGTGGAAGTACCTGTTTCTTAAAGGCTGGGGAGAACTCACCCATGGATATCCATTCAGGCACTATTCTAAGAGGGTAATTCTTAAAAACCTTGCTCAGTTTCTTCTGTAATCCACAATTCTGCATTCCAGGGTCTTTTTAAGTCAGTTTTGGTAGTTTTTCTTTTCCTAGAAAAACTTCATTGCTGGAAAGAGGAATTCACATTTATTGCTTTACAATTACTTTTTATATTTACAAACTCCTTTATGTATGTGGTTATATACTTTTCTTATTCATAATCTCATGTGCTCCGTCTTTAGTTCTATATTCCAGGTAAGCATTGGCAGAGTTTTGTATAATTTATTGTTCTTTCAAAGTTCTAAGTTCTATTAACTTCCATTTTCCAAGTTATTTACCTGTATCATATCATCTGCCGTTTAATTTTTTTTTTTACTATTCTTCTTATTAAGGTATATTTTAACCTTTAAAAAAATTTTGGAATGAGTATTTTTGTTTTACATGGGTCAAGAATTAAAATTTATATATGGAAAAAGTTGTACAGTCAAAAAATCTTCCTCCTTCCAATCTGGTTCACAACCCACTTTCTACCTGAGTAGCCACTATTAATAATTCTTGTGTCTCCTTCCAAAGGTTTGAAAGCAAATACTAGCAAATATGAGGATAAATTATCTCCTCCCTTTTCTAAGAAAACAACTTCAATATACTGTTTTTCAGTTTGCTTTTACTTAATATTTCTTAGAGGTATTTCTGTATCAGTATATAAAGGGCTTCTTTATTTTTTTTGCCAGCTTTATTTATGGGTTTACCATGAGTAATCTAACCAGCAATCCACTGAAAGATATTCGACTCTTCTAGTATTTATTATAAACATCAGATGAATAAAGTCTTTTCATATAGTTAGTATATCTATAGGATAAATTCCAGAAAGTGACACTGCTTGATCAAAGCCTATAATTCTAATAAATATTGACCAATTGCCCTCCAGAGTTGTGTAAATTGTAATTCCAACCAGAAATGAATGAGTGTGTATTTCCCAATAGCCTTATTGACACTGAGTTTTCAACTTTTTTCCCCAAACCAGAAGGTGAAAAACATTACCTTCTAATGCATTTTAATTTGCATCTCCTTTTAGCAGTAAAAAAGAGTATGTTTCTATATATTTAAGATCCATTCGTATTTTCTTTTCTATGAATTCTGTTTATGTTCATTAACGGAGAGGGATGATTAGTATTCAGATACTAAGGAGAATATCCTCTTACTAGTGAAAATATATGCAAATATTTGACTTTGCTGATGCTATTTTTTGCTATGTAGATTTTTAATGGTATGTAGTTGAATTATCTGTTCTTCTTATTTGGCTTCTAAAATTTGGCCAAAGTAGAAAGATCTTCCCCAATGCCTCGTTGTAAAAGAATTTTCCCAATGTCAAGTTAGTTTTGGGTTGTATTTTTGTATATTTAAATCTTTTTTCTTTTGGAGATTGGTGTGTAGTATGAGCTAGAAAGTTATTTCTTCCCCCAGAACATTACCCAGTAACCATATTTTTGCTTCCTTTATTTTACACCAAATCCCTCCTGGCACTTTTGCCCTCCTCCTCCATTTTCCGGCTGTATCTGGCTCCTCTGGTATTAAGGGGGAGGGAGCAAGAGCAGGAAGGGTTTCAGAAAGGCTTCATTTGACTAGTACCCATGTGTCATTGGTTTCCTCTGCGGTAAGTATTTAAGTCTGACTCTAGGAAGTATTTTTTTTGTAGTTCTCCTCTAACCTTGAAGTGGGTGAATGCTTTTCCATATTTGTCAACTTAATATCCTTCCCATCCTCCTATACTATGTTTTGCTGAGGTTTTCTTGCCTGTGCAGAAAGCTCTTTAAAGTAAATTCAGAAATTCTCTTCCCCTTTTGTGCCCATTATCTGTTCCTGTGATAAAGCACATGGGTTCAAAAGCAGAGTATCAGCAATTATTTTTTTTTTAATTGTCTCTCAGGTTTTCAAATTTTCCGTTTACTTACTACCTGTGGATGAGAGGCTTCAAGTAATACAATTCATTTTTTTAAGTTTGTTGTTTCTAAACCCAGTGTGCTCATTTTGTAACTCACCTTGGGCATAACTGGCACTGAGATTGAAACCTTCAGTTTAATGTCCCTTTAATGTCCTATTGCATTAACTATTTATCATGTCACTTACTTCCTATATTTCCTTGTTAATCATTCAAAAGTTATTGATATGTTTGAATATTCTACCATGATTGTGGTTTTCTCCATTTTATCTTCTATTTCTGTACTAGTTTCCTATTGCTGCTGAAACAAATCACCACAAACCTAGTAACAAAATAATACAATTGTATTATCTTAAGGGCTCAAAAAACTGTAGCTATTATCATTTATTTTTTTCCTATTCTCAGAAGAACTTTTCCATTTGAAGTTCAGTTCTTTCCTGTGTTCATGAAACTTTTTTCAGTTTTTCCTTTCCTTTGGCTTGCTTTGTTCTCTTTTTATAGAATTATTGTACATATTGGATTTCCTGGATCTGTCCTCTAGGTCTCTTATCTTTTCACTCATCACCTTCATTTCATTAACTTTTTCCTCTGACTTCTGAGAAAATGTCTCAGGTCAATGTTTTAAATTAATTATGTGGACTTCTGCAGTATTGAGTTTGTTGTTTCCTGTCTATTGAGTTTTTAAATTTGATCAGTATGTCTACTCATTTATAAAGGCTGAAAGAGGAATATTAAAATCTCTCATTATGATTGTGGTTTTGTCCATTACTTTGAAAATAATCATTTTGGATTTTTGATTGATTGCCTTCCATAGTTAGAATAAGAACACAGTTCATTTTAAGGCTAAAAATTAGAGATTTTTAAATGTCTCTTCTGTTTTTCCATAGGAAAATATCTACTTGGAGTCATCAACATGATGGAATATTTACACTTTTCCTTTTCTCCTTGCTCCTTTCTGCTTTTTTTCCTTGCTAATCCTTCAAATTAGAGACAGATTTTACAAGAAATCTTAAGGGTCTGTTATTCAAATGTTGTAGTACTAGATAAAGGAGAAAGAAGTTCCTCTTTTGTTTTTACTTTGCTAAAGTGTGACTTTGAAAGTAATCTAATGCAGATAATTTTATTACTTTGGTGTGCAGTTAATTTTCAGCATTTTATATGTAGCCACCATTGGATGAAATTCCCTAAACCTTCTTGCGATCAAGATTTCCACTTGGACAACTATTCCAACTCTGTCTGTTTGACAACTCTGCCTCTTTGCACAACAGGTCTGAGCTTGGGAGCCCCGTATCTGGCCAGAACTCCAAAGTCCTTTAGAAATGTAGAGGTAGCTATCACACAGGGGCGATATCTTTTACTTTCTACTGTGCATTTGTGTGTGTGTGTGTGTGTGTGTGTGTGTGTGTGTGTGTGTGTGTTTAGGCTTATTGTGGAAGCCGGACATTGACACTTTCTTGGTTGCTACAAGGGCTGAGTGACATGACCATCTTTTTAATTTAAATGGAATTTAAGGAGGGAGGGGATGTAAACCTGGGCTCAAATTATATCTTGAAACCTGAACTAACTTGTTTTAAAAGTTTAAATGTATTTCACAAGTGTTTTCATGTCAATAAACATTTATCAAGTATAATATTTTAATGACTTAAAGAGAAACTAATTTGTCATTTTAAAAAATCTAGGCTAATGAGTTTATTATTTTTATGAATTTCCAATAAGCTGAGAAGGACTTGGAAAGTTATAAACAATGTTTCACCTCTCCACAACAGTGTCAGCAGAATAAAAAAGTGATTCACACTAATTGTTTTCTTCCACACACATTTCATTCTCTTTCTATGCAACTCCATCCTTGACTAAAGCTGTGGAAAGATGAACTCTGTATTGCCTCTTATTTTTTAAAATGCTGTTCAGATGGAGAAATTCTAAATTATCATCATTAAGAGCAACCAGCATGTACTGCCTCAAATATCATGGATGCACCACTAAGGTCAAGGAAATGGATCTGGATGAATCAGCTTTATGGAAGTAACTTCATTGAGAGTGTAAGGCATTAGGCCAAACTTTCTTTGACAGCTTTAAAAAAAAAAAAAAAGATATATGCCAAGTAAATCATCTCCCAAAGCCTTCTAAATTTAAAAAAAAAAAAGGATGGCAATAGAGGTATTTGGAATAAACAATGCACCCTGGGATTACAGCACTGTGACTGTTTAGGAAAAAGATTTCAGACTGAGTAGAACGGTGGGGCTGAGGAAAGTGACCTCTGTGCAGATACTGGCTTATTACGAGAGCTGAAATTGTGTTCACATTATAAAGGCACAAGTACAGAAGGCAAACTGTTATGTGTATGTTACACATGTGCATATACATACTGTGTCTACCGCCAGGCCTTAGGTTTAAAAGGGGGAGGTAGGAAACACCCATGTTCCCTTTTTACATTAAAAATAATCTTTCACTATTTCAAATGACTTACTATATCTACAATGTATTTCTGACATTGATGAGCAATTATACTTCATTATACTTAAATTTTAGACACAAAACCACCTCCAGTTAAAGTAGAGCCTGCATTAAGAGAATTTGAAGTAGGTTTTCTTATAGCAGTTGTCTGGTCCAGTTTCCAAGGACCCACCTTTCTCTAAAAACTGCCTAAAAATATGGGAACCTCCCCCATATTTTGTGACTTCACCTTTTTAATAATACCTGAATGATCTTGGGGATAGAACCAGGACCAAAACTAGGCCAACCAGACATTTTTGCCCCGGTGATTACAAGACAGAAAGAAGGCAGGAATTAGTTAGGTGAGTTATGCTGATTGATTAGGTGCCTGAACTCTTTCTGCAGGGGTCCACTGTGCTCCATGGTTTTGCTCTAAGCTCTTTCTTCATCCTGCTAATTAACTATCTTTTACTGGTGATACTAGCCAGAGTTACTTTCTGTTACTTTCAACCAAAAGATTCAGAATTCGATTTACTTTATGTCATTGATATTAACAACATTTTGCAGCAAAACAGTGGACTGTGTATAATTTCAAATTATAAAATGACAAAGATACCAAATGGTGAGACTTGGTTCAAAGAAATGTATAAACTCTAGAACATCTCATTAAACTGTAAGCATTTCCAAGAATATCAAACATTGTGCTTTGGTTCTCTTTGGGGATTCAACATCTACATATAATAGAAATCAATGATTGCTGGAGAAGTAGTCAAAATGTATTTCAAATATGTTATCATTGGATTTTGAAAAATTTATTTAGTAATCTTAGGACATCAGAATACTTTTTTGTATTACTTCCTATTTTCAAAACCCTTAACCATAACTTATAAGTTAATTCTGACCATGCTGGTTAATACAGTCTCAAATAAGTAATTGCATACAAGGAAACAAGCACAGAATTGTCCCTAACCCAGGTTTTTAATCAAGATTGTTACTGAGCCAAGAGAACTCCCTAGTATGCAACTTCTAGGCCTGTGAAATTGAATCTAAATTATAACAGCTTCCTTAGAACTTGACAAATACCCTCAGTTAAAATTCAAGGGCATGTAATATCATGGGAGTTACTTGTCCAAATGTATTTTAACATGACTCAACACACAAGGCGTTCTGAGGATCATGGGGGTTGAGTCAAAAGCAGATTCAAGTCCAGGACCGACTTGTTCTCACGTGGGAGAAAGATACTCAGAGATTCTGTCTACTTATATCCACCATTATATTGGCACAGTGACCAAAGAGTTCTCTAAAAGAGTTTGCTTCCTTTGTGATTTAGTTTTACGGACTTTGAAACCAGATAAATGATTTGTAGGTAGATAGACAGACATACCAAGATACCTAGATATTTTATTAAATACTTGGACATGGCCACACAAATAGCAAGGCCATTGTCCTATCTTTTACCATATGTAAGTATTTTCACTTTTCTCAGCTTGTGAAGAAAATACCACTTATGTGACAAATCCAGGTTCTAATTTTAACCATCTTACGTCATTGTTGGTTTGTGGGAATTCCAAGATCGTCCTTAGACTGATGCCCCTTGCTCTCCTTATATTCTCTAAAAGCTTTTGCTATGATAATTCTGTATAATATTCAACTCAAAAATCTCACTGGTTCACAAGAAACATTTATTTCCTGATCATGGAGCTGTAGGTGAGCTGCAATAACTCATTTTCAGGTAGTTATCAGGTTTAAGTGACTTCTTATCTTGGGACCCAGAGTAAAGAAACACCTCATACCTATCATGAAGTATTCTCAGGCAGGGGTAAGAGTATAACAGGGCTGACAGAAACTCGCAATGCCTCTTAAAACTTCCCTTCGGGAGTGCCACCACTTAAACCTGGCATATTGTTGCTCCCCTCCACATTCCATTGGTCCACTGGTCAAAGTAAATGACATGGTGAACCCATCAATGAGGCACTGAAGCACACTCCTCCCATGATGGGCTCAGAGAGAGGAGCGAAGATTTTCTATGCAATGTAATCTATTAGATATTTCTGCCCACAACACTCCAGAAATTTAATATCCTGCTGAATTTTCAGGTGAAAACTAGGAACCACAGACAATTGGCGGATTTGAAATGGTAATTTTCGACAAAGGAAACCAACGAGAGGATTTAGGAAGCTGTGTGAGCTTTGGTGAGATTATGAAATGTTAAAAGTGGGAGTGATCAGTGTACATGTAAATGACTAAAACCTCGTCCCATTCTGATATTCTGATCCATTTTCTCCACGTGATTTAATCTTTACTTTCTTCAGCATCTATTGATGGTGTTTAATATATCCTAAGGAATAACCCAAACATAGTATTTTTCAACTTGAAGTTTCAATAAAAAATAAGTGATACATATTCCATACTTTATCATGCTTCCTCTCCAAATGATAAAATTAACATTGGAATTTATTTCCTCAAAAGGTGATGCTCTTGTCCCAGGCATCTTTCTCAAAAGTGTGTCCATTGATAGGACATGCATAGAGCACTGAAGTCTAGAATGCCATTTATTGCCATTTTTATTTTTCCCTACTTTAATTAAAGCTTTCATTAATGATGAAATTATTGGTTCTAGAATGATCCTTGACAATGTCTGAAAAGAACACTTAAATTCATTGTTATATAGTGCTTTTGCACTAGCTAGCAAGAAAAAAATAGCTATTACATTGCATACGACAACTAAATTTTTATTTGATAATGGCCTCAAGGACTTTAACTCAGAAGATACTAAAACATCTTTAGAGTCCTAGTTTGCTGACAATTTATCTTTCCCTTTTTTTGTCTGGATGACTATCACTTTATCTTTTACATCTATGGAAAAGAAAAAAATACTGCACATTCTATTTTGTTAGTTATTTTCACTTTAACAAGAGGGTGTTATTAAATTTTACTTTATGTCATTATGCAGTGTTTTAGTTTTCAGTAAGAGATTTTTTTTTTTAATTTGTTTATTACTTTGACTGGGTGGGTTCTTTTTTTTTTTTTTTTTTTTAATGTTGTTACAGCCACTCCATGTCAAGGTGCTCCTTTTTTCTTCAGTGAAGCTTAAAAGATATTTTCTGGCTTAGATTTAAGTCCAAAACTCCATTCATCTTCCAAATCCAAGTATATTAGTATTAAATATTTCAGTGAATTTTTCTGAACTCTACATATTGTCTCTTGAGAATGGAACATTCAAAGCAAAGTTAGACTTTGCTATTGGATTTGTAGTAAAGCAAAGCAGAACGACTGTGGTTTAAAAAGATACATGGAAAGCCACCAAATTAAAAATGTGAAGCTGCCAACCTCCTGCTCTCCTTTTCAGAAACATGTGAAGCAGGATTAGATAAGCTACCATCACCCGAGTGGTTTCTTCTAATCAAGGCAGAAGTCCGCAAAGGCCACCAATGGCCATTTTTGTTAGGAAAACAGGAACAGAAAAGCTCCATCATATCTTCGGAATGCTGACTTCCTTTGTGTTCCACTCAGTTTATTTGGAACCCCAGTTTTGGAGCTCGGCATGACCAGATAGCCTGCCTGACAAACCTATCCCTTGCTCAGACTGCCTTGGCTGGTTTTCCTAACGAATCTTTAGTCAAAAAGAAAGGCAAGAATGTAAAGTACAAAGTAAAGGGTTTGAGCTGAGATCCTGACATTTCCGCTTTGCATATCCCTTTTTAGCAAACAAGTTGGGGCATGGCTCACAGCTGCAGAATCCAAATGTCTGCCTTGAACGGCTGTTTAACGTATGGAGTATAGAAAATAGATTCTAAGTTTGAATCTGAACTCTGCCAATGTGTGATCTATATCATATTACTTATCTGTGCCTCAGAGTCCATGTTAATAGAAGCGATGTATTAATAGTATCCACTTTATAGAGCTGGGATAAGGATTCAATGAAATGTTATACAGAGAATGCTTTTCATGTAAGTGTTCAAGTCATAGTAAGCAGTCAATAAATGCTAACTTAGAAAGATTAAATGACATTATAACCTATTCAGGAAGGAAAAACCAAGCACAATAAACAAAAATACATGTCTTTAAGTGATTATACTTCACTTAATAAGAATCAAGTCGGTCAGGGTAAAGGGAGACAAATTATATTCTTGGTTGACCATCCTTTCTCCTTTGAGTATGCTGTTCATAACATCACGAGTGAATTTTTTGGAAGGGATTGCAGCTTGAAGGTGCTTCTATTCTGAAAAACAGTGGAAGGACTAGAGTCATGCTGTTAAATAGAAACAGAGTGAGCCACAGAGACTCACACTCTATTTTAAGTATCTTTGTAACCACATTAAAAAAGTAAAAGGGAACAAGTGAAGTTTATTTTAATATATTTTACTTACTCTAATATACCTAAAATATCCTAATTTCATGTAACTCATACAACTCAAATATCATCGAGGTATTTTATGTTTTTTCCACTTCAAAATCTGATGTGTATTTTCTGCTTATAGCACATCTTGATTCTGACTAGCCAGCCGTACTGCAAGTGCTCAAGAGCTACATTTGGATAATGGTTACCATACTGGACAGTGAAGGAGTGGAGGATGAGGAAGCAGAGTTGGGGTGAGAAATGGGATATGAGTCTGTCCAGGGGTATTTAGGTAATTTTGTGACCAAATACTTGTTTGCAGGCTGAATGATATCTGAGAATCATTTTCAAGATTGCCGTAAGCCACATTAACCAAAGATATAGATGTGTCTCCTAAGAAAACTTGACCATATTACTAAGACATTGATCAGTTTTAAGGAAAAGCTGAGAATGTCTTTTGTTGCCCACTTAATAAAATAAATCGTAAGATGTGTAACAGCTGAATGTACTCACTTTTACCATGAAGGGTCTAATTAAAAGGTAAGACAGTTCCTTCAACACAATTTATTAAAACTGTATTGAATTCTCTTTTAGCCTTATCTTAGCATTCTATTCAAAATGTACCACTGAGAATGACTGTAACTGAGCCGATGTACAGTGTGCTTCATATAGGAATATTGATCAATTTTATCTTAGTCTCTTAAGAATTACACATTTTATTGTACTAATGCTTCTTACAGTAACCATCGTATTAAATCAGAACTTTAACATTATGATTCATAAATAGCATGAAACTTGGCACCCATAAATCACAGCACTAAATTGGAAGTTTAAAGATAAGATTTATAAACTAACATACTAAATCACAACTTTGAAATTTAGGATTCATTAATAAGAGCTTTTATATGCATGATGTATAAATCAACAGAATGTACCTGATTCTTGGAAGTTAATGCATGTAAATCAGAATTCTGAAAGTTAATATTAATAAATCAAGGAAATGCATTTTACTTGGTAAATTTCCTTTTTAATGGAATAGTCCCTACATTACATAATGCATACTATCTTCTGAAAAAATATCAATCTCAAAACTTCCTTTGATAGCCATTTCCAGGACATCTTTCTTGCTTTATTTAAGTCCATTTCTCTTATATGAGCATGGAAATATCCGATATGCATCTTGTTCATACAAATTCTCTTAATCAATAGCACCATAATTAAGTCACACTACAAGTTTTCCATTTCTAGGCTAAAATATCCCACAAAACTTAGCTTTCCTCCAGAGCAGTTATTTTTTGAAGCTTTGATCATTTTTAACATGTCTCTCCAAGTCCTTTTGAAGGTGATGTGACAAACCTGGACAAAATGTTCTTACATGGGCCTACTAACAGAGTGTGGTGGATGAATTACATCCGGACCCTCATATGTCATGCCTGTTTGTAACAGTCCATTTATATCTCAGAGCCAAAACAATGGGAGCAGCTTGAATCTCCCATAGTAATGTGTTATTGTGAGATCTGTGGAAGTATTGCCTCACTCTCATCATGCTTAGATTCCCTGGGCTTCTGCAAAGTGGATTCTATCTTTTCCAGTCTATTGAAACAGCTCTCATTAAAGTTACTAAAGAACTCCATGCTGCCAAAGACCAAAAACCATGTTCAGTTACCTTAAATGAATATTCATCAAGAGTTGGCACTGTTGTTCCTTATTCCCTCTGAATCTGTGACACCTCTTTTCTCCCACCTCTCCAGCAACTCCTTCTACTCTTCTTTACGGCACCTCTTATCTAAGATCTCTTAAATGTTAGTGTTTCACTTGATTCTGTCCATGAGTATTTTATTTTCTCACTCTATACATCTTCTCATCTTTTCCCACAGGATCCACTTCCACTTAATAAATGGTGATTATTTACAGAGTTCTCTTCTAAGATCTAGAACTATTCACTGGGTATTTCTTCCTTGATATGCTACTAGCCCCTCTAAATCTACATGCTCAAAATGGGATTCCTCATTTCTTTTGCCAAAGCAACTTTGCTTTTTTCATTCCCAGTGTCAACCCCTACATCTCATCAGCTAAGACTTTTCTCAGATTTCTTCCATCCATTCCATTCCTACCGCCACTGTTCTAGTTCAGGTCCCCCGTTAATTCTTCCTTGCACCGTTCTATAGTTTGCTAACTGCTACTCAGCATTCCAGAGTGGAAATCTGATCACATCACTCTTTGTTTAGACATTTTGACTTCCATTCCCTACTTCTTATATAGATGGCCCTACTGACCCATCTGCCTCTCACCATATTCTACACTTTAAATGAGTGGTTCTCAATCTGGGGAATTTTGCTCCCTGGGAGCATTCCGCAATGTCTGAGGAAATTTTTGGTTGTCACAACTAGGGGTGGTGGTGCTACAGGCATCTAGTGGAGAGAGGCCACAGATCCTCTAATGAACAGGACAGGCCCCGCAACAAGTAATCATTTAGTCTCAATATCAACGGTGCAGCAGCTTAGAAACCCTGAGCCTCACAAAGAGAATGGAACTGCTGAGTAGATCTGAGCCTTTGAATACGCTATACACATACACATAAATACACACACACACACACACACACACACACAGTGTCTTTTGCCTGAAAAGCCCTTTCCTCACTTACATTCAGGCCCAGAAATCTTCATTCTGCAAGCCCCAGTTCAATGTCTCCTCCCTGTGAAGAGGTTTTCTCATCCTTCCAAGCATCAGCAACCTATCAACATGGTTTTGTGGAAACAACTTGCATGCCATTCCGCCAGAATGACATCGGTTTGAGCTATGAATCCACCTTACTAGTGGTGTGTACTTGGGCAAACTAACCTCTTTGAATCCAGTTCTATCTTCTAACAACTGTGACTAGAAAATACTAAGCCAAAGTTTAGTGTTAGGATTTAATCATATATTGATGCAAAGGAAATCTAGCTTCACATAACCTAGTTTTACAGGTTATCATCTACACATTAAGTCAACAGGAAGGATCATCTCACATAAAAGTTTCTTCTAAAAAGGGAATAAAGGTAACTGGACTCCCCAACTAGACCCTCCTAAGATGCTTTCAAGGTCTATGTGCAGGTGAATATGAAATAAGGGAACTAATAGTAAAATGTGTCTAATATCTGTCATGAGCTACACATGGATAATTGGGTTGTTCCAGCAAGGGAACTGTATCACACCTGATACATCCACTTTTGAAAATGTGCTAGTTTACGTGGATTATATAAGACCTTGCAGTTTAGTTGGAAACACAGGACTAGAGTTCCAAAATAAGGAGAAAATAGAACACTATAGCTTATGATCAGCTAGTAAAATGATGGCACCGAAAAGTGCTATATACTCTTCGATACATTTTGTTAAGGTGAAAAGGCAGTACTTACAACTAGTGAATGAAATGGAAGACAGTGTAGCCATCATTATGTCATTATATGAGTGTGTATGCGTATTTCCACTCTGCTTTCTTTCCTCTCCAACAGATATTTTTCAGCTAATTTTGTAGCATGGAAAATGCAATATGCACAGTCTAGAGCATTCTTATTTACCAGAGTTACAAATATAAATTAATCAGATTGACACCAAACTATAAGGAAGACATATACAAGTATATTTGAATTAATTCTCAAAACTGTGATCATGATTAATTCTGCTTCTAAAGCTCCCACAACAAATATTTACTTGAGAATTTTTTGAAGCTGTTTTTTTTAAAAAAAAAACAACAAAAAAACTTGTGATGAATTCAACATCACAGTAAGCAGAGCCATCCTGTCTGCAGTAATGCTCTTGCATCATCTGAGCCATTCCCAGAGGAAATAAAGGGTGAAAGGAAAACGAAGTAAAATAACTTATATCAGATCTACTGTAAAAGGCTTTTCTGACATCAAGGGCATATGCAGATTTCCTTGATAGCCTGACTCCATGTGATTTAGTTTAGTAATTTTCTTTCTTCCCATCACTTATTTTCTCTAAGTAATTGACATCTGAATATATACTTTTATGCATAAAATTACACATATTATGAGGAAATACAGCATTCATACCATTTTGAACATATCACAAGGTATGCCTCTTGAGAGTTTAATGACATATTTATGATTCTGAGAGAATCATGTTATAAAATTTGAAAAAGGATCAATTCTCGTATTTAGCTACTTTTAATGTTACATCAATTAAGTAATGAAACTTTGAAACATGTATAATATTATGTGAAACTGTCTGAAGCTATCTGATTTTTATATTTAAATGGCATTTCTTATTACCAAATGAGAAAAAAAAATTTTTAATTTTCCCCTGGAGATTTGTGTCACTTAACAAAGTCATAGTCTAGAAAGAATCTCAAAATGTAAAGTGATATGCTTCAATATAAATTCATAAAAAGCCTGTATGCCATTAACATTATTTTTAAATGAAAAGTGGATTATAATCTAGGGGAAAAAATTAAATGTTAGGACAAACAAACAGCTACTAGTTTACTACATAAATGTTCTCACAAATAAAAATGGGGGAAAATTACATTTATAGAAATATTGTAAGGGAATATGAATACATAATTCAAAAAGAAACTAAATACAGATGGTTAATAATGTAAAAATAGTCTTAAATTTACCAGTTACTGAGTAAGCTTCACTTGAAGCAATAATATCATTTATTTAATCCTCCATATGGAAATTTTTTAATGCAATATTACTACCCAGTATTGATGAACATGTGAATAAAAGGGAATGGTAATATTATACACTTTCGGTAAACATATAAATTAGTATGACTTTCTAGGGAAGAAATTTATCTTTAAAATGATAATGTCATTATCATTTTAGGAATTTATGAATTTATTCTGAGCAAATAACCATAGTCACAAGATATTCACTGCAGCATTACTTAGTATTCACAATTACAATCTAAATATCCAAGAAAAGGGGATGATTTGAATAAATTATGGTATACCCATGAGAAGAACTATTATGCAGCCACGAAAAAGATATTCTAGAAATGTATTAACTGACATACTAAGAGGTTCATAATTCATGGTTATATGGGAAAAAAGTTTCCAAAAAGTGCACAACATGATCCTGTGTTAGAATCTTTTAGCTGTAAGAACTGCTTAAATTTACATAGGTAATAAAATTGTATTATACTGTGTACCCAGTGAAATAAAGAGCCATAGAAATTCCTTCTCAACAGCTTCCTATTCAAGACTCAGCAATTAACAAGACAATAGTCCTTCACAGCCCCGGACAGGAAAGCAGCTCTGAGGAATCAGTTATCGCATCATTCGTCCAGAATTAGGCACCTATTCTCTTCTCTAATGATTCTGCCTTTGTTGCCTTCCCTCTCTCTGTCTCTCTCTTAAAATATTCACTAATGTGTTTTATTTTTTAGAGTCCACATATAAGTGGTATTATACAGTATTTGTTTTTGTCTAACTTACTATGATAATCTCTGGGTCCATCTATGTTGCTGAAAATGGCATTATTTCATATAATGTAATGAAAACATGCATTTCACATAATTAAATTTTGTCATTTGCAACAACATGGATGGACATGGAAGGTATTATGGCTGAGTAATATTTCACTGTGTATATATACCACATCTTTGTCCCTTCATCTGTTGATGGACATTTAAGGTTGCTTTCATCCCTCTCTCTTATTTCTATGTCTTATTCACTGTTTCTTTTTCTATGTCCTCTACTTCTGTTATTACCACTTTTATGTGTGTGTATGTCCCTGGGTGTGTATATTTGTGTGTCAGAAACAAAACTCCCTAAATGAGAGGATGATATCGAGCCCGGCAGTTAGCATCCAGTATAGCATGCCCACACTGGGTAGAGTTCTTATGGCAGGCTACCTATTTAGCTCCTGGTCCAGTCCTCAGCTCATTATCTTTGGTTTTTGCATTAATTCATGATCCAATTAGTTTTGCCTAGGACAGTAAAGTCACATGACACAAAGCATGGTGCTTTATGCAGAAGAAGATACTCTTTGTTTTCCTCAAAAGGCAATTATAGATCTGGAGGACACTTAGAGTTACCTTTCTGTGGTGAAATTATAAAATTCATAATATAAAATATGTAACAGATCATTTTATCCTTATTAATGGTTCACTTTTATATATTAAACATCTTTTATTATTTGTCTATATAGAAAAAACATAAGATTGAGTTTTGTTTTATATTTAAATCCTTGATCTAGTCTCCTGACTAAAGGCTACTATATACCTGGCAGTGATTATTTGTAAACATGTGCTTCTTAAAAAACATCCCCTCTATCTCACTCATCATTCCATCAGCTTCCATCCTGACTCCTATAAGAATCTTGTAATTCATGCTTAGTAATGTCAGGAACTTCTAAATCCTAAAACACTCCCTTTATCCACTTACAGCATATTCCATTTCACCTTCCTCTTAAAAAAAAAAAGGTATATGAATAATGCAGCTAAGTAATTACTTAGATTGTTGCAGAATCTTGTAGAACTCAGTTCTGAGACCATATGAGCCAAGAGTACTTTGCCTTTTCAAAATTTGTTGGTGCTTTTTATCTTAACTGTTTATTCATTCTCAGAATCTTGGTCTTCCTAACTTTCTTTCCTGGCTTTAGAAATAATTCTCTAAAATGTCCCTTATCTGTAGGGATATTATTTAATGTCTTACCTAATGTCATCCTAGTCTATTTTCATTTCTTAAGCCTGCTCTTATGGTTCATTTTCTTCTTGTTCTAGCTACAACAAGTGGTGGGTCTTTTATTTTAACCCTTTCTTTCTATCATCAGTTTGATCCTGTTCTTTACAGACCTGCCATAATTCAAGTCATGTATATTAGTTTCCACTCTATGCAAAAGCAAGATTTTGTACCAGAAACTGAGGCATACATGTTCCAGTCCCTGCCCACTAGTGGAGGGAAGGAATATATATAATCATAATATGGAGAAAGGGAACAAAGAAGAGAACAAATAGCTAAGGGCTGTACTACAAATACCAGGAGCAAGTGAAAGAATTAGTGACAGAGGCAGCATAGGAAGAATCTGAGGAGTACAAAAATCATTGATAAGGGGGAGTATTATATTTTTTTTTATTTCTTGCTCATGTACATAATGAGAGATATTAAATAAATCACTCTGAATTGAAATTCATTGAACCAGAAAAATGTATTATCAGGATGTCAGTATGTGAAGAGTGTGTAGAAAACTGTTTATGGTGGAATGAGTCATGGTCAAATGCAGCAGAATGAAGACTAAATAAGGAAAGCTCCTCAGAAAAACCATTAAGGAGAAACTTCAGGAATGCCCATTCAGTGGAATAAAGTTATAGGAATGACATGTTGCAAGTTGAGTGTTGGAAGGATTGTTGCTCAAGCATCTGAGTGTTTTGGTGGTTAATGGAGACAAGAAAACAGAGGAGGGAGTAGGTAAATGCCATGAAAATGCTCTAAGAATAAAAATGATGAAAAGCAAGGGGACCAGCACCTCTAAGAACAGTGTTGGACAGCTCAAAGTACGAACTGTTTTTGGAAAAAAACACTGTCAATACCAAAAACATTGTTTGTATACAAATTCAAAATATGTACATCAACCAAAAATAAATAAAGAAAATAACAGAAAGAGGACTATTTCAAGAACCTTTACATTTATTGTAAAATAAAATTTAAAACTTCATCCTGGGGAAAGGACAGTCTTTTAAACTATGTTGTTGCAAAAACTGGACACCCGCATGCAAAAGAATGAAGTAGAGTCTTACACTATACCCAAAAATTAAGTCAAAATGGATCAAAGCCTTAAATATAAGAGCTAAAACTATACATCTCTTAGAAGAAAAAAATAGGAGACAAGCTTCATGACAGTTAGTTTGGCAATGATTTCTTGATTATGACACCAATAGCACAGGCAACAAAAAAATATAGATAAATTGGACTCTATCAACATTAAAAACTGTTATGTTTCAAAGGACACAGAGTGAAAAGGCAACCCAAGGAACGGAAGAAAAGTATCTGCAAATCATGTATCTGATAAAGAATTAATATCCAAAATATATAAAGAATTTCCATGAAAAAACTAAAAAATAGGCAAATGACTTGAATAGACGTTTCTCCAAAGAAAACATATAGATGGCCAACAAGCACCTGAAAAGAGGCTCAACATTACTTATCATCAGGTAAATGCAAATCAAAACCTCAATGAAAACCATCTTACATCCACTAAGATGGCTACTATCAAGAAAACAAAAAACAAGTGTTGTTGAGGCTGTAGGAAAGTTGCAAGCCTTATGCACTGCAGGAAGAAATACAAAATGGTGTAGACATTATGGAAAACGGTATGATGTTTTCTCAAAAAGTGAACAATAGAATTACCATATGATCTAGCCAAAGATGTGGAGAAATTGGAACTCTTGTGCCCTGTAGGAATGTAACATGGTACAGTCATTTTGGAAAACAGTATGGCAATTCTTGGAACAATTCAACATAGAACTACCATATGATCCAGCAATTCCACTTTTGTTTTATAGACAAAATAACTACAAGCAGGGTCTCAAGAAGATATTTCTACATCCACATTCACAGCAGTATTATTCACAATAGCCAAGATGTGAAAGTCATCCAAGTGTCCATGACTGAAGAATAGATAAGCAAAATGTGGTCTATAAATACAATGGAATATTATTTAGCCTTAAAAAGGAAGGAAATTCTGACACATCACACAACCTGGATGAACTTTGAGGGCATTATGCTAAGTGAAATAAGTCTATTATAAAAGGACAAATCTTGTATGATTCCACTTTATCAGGTACATAGAATAGTCAAGTTCAGAGAGACAGAAAGTAAAATTACAGTTTCCAGGGGCTGAGGGGAGGTGAAAATGGGAAGTTGTTTTTCATGCTTACAGTTTCAGTTGGGGAAGATGAAAAAGTTCTGGAGATTGGCTGCACAACACTGTGTACGTATTTAACACTTCTGAACTATACACTTATAAGCGGTTAAGATAATAAATTTTACATTGTATTTTGCCACAATTAAAAATAAAAATACATGAAAAATTATAAAATGGTAAATTTCATGTTATGTATATTTTATCACAATTAAAGAAACAAACCAACCAACCTAACTCATCACATCTTAGAAAGCCTTTTCACCCTCCTTTATCCAGTGACCTTTTTACAATCCCATGAAAGTTCCAGGATCTTTTTTGTCTCCAGCCTTTGCTCTCGTTCTCTTGATCTGCAACCCTCTTCCTATCAGTTCAACCCCTAGCTATCCTGAAAGCTTTCAGGTCATGTTACTTTCTCAGAAAAAAAAAATTTCTTGACTATCCAAATCATTATTATGCTCCTATGTTGTGATGTTTTATATTATTATGCTCCCATGTTTTTATGTTTTATCTTGTCTCCTACTTTTCCCTACAGTAATTCTAAGTACACATTTGGAGATGGTCATTTCTTACCTGTCTTCCCTGATAGACTGTAAATTCCTTGAACACAGGTACCATAGTTTACTCACTACACAACTGTATCAACAGCTGGAAACTTGCCAGCCAGAGTTAGTTTTCAGTAAATTTATGTTTAATGATTAAGGTAAGCTAGTTGCTAATAAAACAAATTTAGTATTTAGGTTAAGTATTGTTAAATAATTCACTGTCAAGGCTAATAGAATCCTAGGAAAGTGTTGGTAACATTTGAACAATGAAAGTGAGAATAAAACAGTTAATTGGTAGCTGTCATTTATTTCCACTCCCTTCTATATACCTTCATATTCCACAATGTAGAAAGCTAAAATTATACTCCCATATTCTCTTCAACTTAGGTCTCTGAACAGTAATTAGTTTCCACCAGTGAGACCCACTCTGAGGATCGAATGGCTTGGAGGCCATCTTCCTGCCGTGACTGCTCGTCACTGCTTGCAAAGCATTCAGAAAGGTATGTCTGTCTGTGGCCTGACTCAGGATCCTGGTGACAAGTCATTAACTCACGGGTATGAGAGGCAGATGCGACACAGCAGGTCTGGTGTGAATAGCATCTTCCTCATCTTTGGATCTCAGCTATAGTGAGTCCAGTGGCAGGCTGCTGACTTCAGTTCCTTCATTTTTAAACACTTAAGTCCCTATATTAAATTCCTTTCTGCTTCAAATACTTAGAATTGTCAGTTCATTGCACTGAACTAAAAAGATACACATAAACTTTTGAAAGGACTAGAACTGGAAAAAATGGTACATTTTTACTTCATTGACACGTAACTTTAAATTCAAGACAGCAAAATTCTGCAAAAATAAAGACAAAGTTGTGATCATTTTAACTAGAACAAAAGTGATCTCGCAAACCTAGCATAGAATCACTAAATGAATGTCTCAGCAAGGTAACAATGTTTCTTGGTGGAGACTTTACACTAGATAAATCAGTACAATCTCATACTCATAGTGTATTTGCACCTCAGAGAGCAACCTTCTCTGAGAAACCTGTCCTGGACCACTTAAGTACATTTGAAAATTGTCTTCTATGCTCCCAGATCATTTTGGTTATTCTTATATGATAATTACTACTACCACATTAGTTTGTGGTTACATTTTCACCTATCAGTCCCTCATCTCCGTACATTTGAAGCTTCTGAATGCCTATAACATATGTTCTTTTCCATATAACCCTAACACCTAGTATAATGCTTGTCATACTGTAGGTGTGCTCAAAAAGATTGAATATTTGATATTGAATTATGATATGCTAGGTAAACTCATAAATGATTGAAAAATATTAACCTCAAATGCACTGATTAATGGATCTATATAAACTAGAGAGGTCTCAATTACAATCACCCCAGGCATTTTCACTCTAATTGAGTAATTTTTTAATCCTAGAAAGAACTGTTGCCTTATCTTGTGCCAGTGTGTCATAATATATTAAATTGATATGGTCTCATTTTTTATTCTGATTTGCAATTGAGCTCATCATTTTCTTTGGATGGTGTTCAGCCTGAAGTAGATTTCTTAAAACGTTCAGATTTTACCGCCTTCCCTCTACCCACACCATTAACTTCAGTGCTGTGCCCACAGTGGGCCCTTTTTAGGTGACCATTTTGTTGTAATGGGTTCCTGCCCTCTTAGCTGATTCCTCTGCTGGCCTCCAAGTGGCTATGGAAGGTCTTTTCAATTTGAGAATTAGTATGGGATCAACAGAAGCTACTGTTTGTTGCTTCTCATTTCATCCTTTAGAATAAACTGACTTTTTTTTTGGACAACACCCATATACTTAAGACGCCCACATATTTGGAGTAAATCACTGTAAATAGGCGATCAGCGGAAAACAACAGCCTGTAGAACACATTACCAAGGAGCAGCAGGCAGCCAAGTTTTTCATAACTGGGCTAGTAGCCACCAATTTAAAGCTTTCATCTGAACACACTTTCACCACACAGAAGTCTGTTTTTCTGCACAACATAAATGCTGTAAGTTATATTAAATTGATATTTTTAAACACAATCCTGGCATTGAGTTGGTAAACATGCTTAGGAAAATGCAACCCCACCACCAATGAAAGATGCTAAAAATAAGAGAATATGTAAATATACAAGAAAAGGAATCTTTTTTGTAAATTACTTCCACCATCATTGTCAACCCCCCCCCCCACCTCTTAGCCGATGGTTAAATTGCAACTAATTGTCTCTGGAGGTATCACAGTTAGTCCTTACATAATGCCACTGAATGTTTTCTCTGTTGTTTGGTCTCTAATAACACTATCTTCCAAAGGAAAGGCAAACAACTACATTCTACTTCATTTGAATGCTGGAGAGCCGTTTTAAATTTTGATATTTTCAGTTCCAAACTGAAAATTAGCATTTTCCAGGAGAAAAAACTACTTTGGAGGTGAGTTATTGAAAGTGTTCTATTCCACTAATGATATTCTACCACAGAGCAATGAATGTGAACTTATAATCATAAAAATACTTGATGATTCCTTTTTATCCAAATATCCCAGAGCATTAAAGGAAATTAAAACTCCATCCATTTGCATGCTACTTCTGATAGAAAATAAAATAAACAAACAGGCAGAAAATTGTTTAAGGAGTTTCTGGGCAATTTATAGTATCAAAGTCATCGACAAGAATATTCCTGATTCTCTGCCACCAAGTCTAACCAAACAAGCCATTTTCCATGAAAACATGCGACCTAAAACCTATATCCTGACTTTAGTCATCATCGCACTATGTTCATTTTGCTACTTAAGAAAAATCCTTTGCAAATATCACTTCCTTCAAACCTCTTTTTCCATCCCTCTGCCCCTCGAATTTCAAAACTTTCTCCCAAGAAGCTCCTTCACTGGGCTTTACACACCAAACCTTTGAATATTTCAAAGAAGCAGTTAACCCATTCCACGCACACATCGAATCTTTTAAAATTAATGGAAAAACCAACTTTGTTGGAAAGAAGAGTGACATAATAAACTGTAACTTACATGTGCAAAGGAAGATCGACGCCACGGTCAGGAAGCGAGATGGTCCTGGTCTCAGGAGGCTTGTTTTCTGTTTTGTTTCCAGCCCCTCAATCCACAGAAAAGAGGGAGAAAACCTAGTTTTCCCAAACAGGATGAAATCTACTTACCTGTGGTGCCTGGAGCCGGGAAACTTGCAAACACGCCAAGACCTGAAAAAAATCACCAAGAGTTTACCTTAAGAACAGCTCTGAAGACTGAAGAGCCAATCATGAAGCTCTTTCCAACTCTTTATTGAGACCAGCTGTTCTCTTCAGCTCTTCTCTAGGCCCTTGCTCCTAGCATCACCACCATCACCTGGGAGCTTGTTAGGACTGGCCCAACCTCTAAATCAGAAGCTGCGGTTTAACGAGATCCCCAGGTGGTCCAAATTCACATTAAAGTTGGAGCAGCCCTGGTCTCAAACTGACTACAGGATTTGGCAAAATGGTCCTTAGACCAGAAGATATTTGAAGAAATGTTTAGCTCTGAGAGATTCAAGCCTTGAATTGTAGCAAAGCTCTACCATGCTTAAAAGTGTTTTGGCTTATCAATTCTAAACATAGAGATTTTCATTTTCATTTTATTTTTTTTCCTTTTATTTTGACAAAATGTCCTCTTTATTACTTATAAAGATTTTAGCCAATGAAGCTGAGGTGTAAGGGCCAAATGGGCTTAAGCCTCCCTGGCCCCGCTTCTAACTCTCCTCCACAATTCAGACTTTTGGACAATAGTTTGAAGGACAATTTTCAGAGCAGACATATCGAGGAACATAGTCTCACATGAGGGAAGGAAAGAAGACAGAATGCCCAGTGTTTACAGGCATCTAATCAATTACCCTGATCAATTTAAAAAACATGGAGTAAAAACATGGTGATTTTCAACCAGTGGGGAGAAATGGGTCTAGGGTGTGAGGCTGGAAGTGTTACCCTGGGAAAGTCCTCCCAAGTGAGTTTCCTAATGTCTTTTAAAATATCTTCCTCTTTAAAAAAATCATTTGTCAATCCATATTTTTGAATGTACCAAAGTCCAACTACTACCAGAAATTATTAAGGACTGTATGATCATTTTTACTTAGAAGTGTGTTAGGAACACACACACACATAATACATACATATATGCCTAAGTTTCATGGAGTTTAAAACATCTCTACAGAGAACAAAATACACATTTTTGTAACTAGGTAGTAATTAATAAATGTTTCTCAAAATGAACTATTATAGTAAAACAGAAACTTAGAAGATTCTAGTATATCCTTGTTTAGAAGTTTAAGATAGAGTTACTGTGTTGAGAAAGTCGTAAGAATGGAATTCAATTACTAAGAATCACTATGATTTCTGAATATCTAAGTTGGGCTTTTATTTTGTGACTTAAAAGAATGATGGACTGGGAATTTTAATTCCTGTTCCACCTTTGCTGCTCTCTGACCTCATCATGCCTGCTATTTTCCCATCTGTGTCTGAAGAAGGTAGACTACCTTAAGAGATCTTTCACATCCCAGCCTGGTTTAAAATTGTTTCCAATGTCTTAGAAGCAATAAATATTATTTCCTGTGTTATACATAAAAGAATGATCATTTTGATTAATAAGTTTCTTTTGGTTGCTTTGTTTGTTAATTTGTTTTTAATTTTGGAGAACTAGCAACTAAGTTAGCATTACTGAAGGGGACATTTAGATGATGGCTTCATCTTATTAAAAATTTCATGAAAGTTTTAAAACCACATTTCTCAAGAAGTTTTCCTTAAAATTGTAATAAATGCTACATGTTTAAAAAACGGATTCTGTTGTTAAATGAGTTAGGAAATACTAAGTTAAACAAACGAAAAAGCGTTATCTTTATGCATTGCTAATTAGGGCTTTAGCATGTTAATGAGAATTGAGAATCTACAAGAACTGAGGTATGATAGTTTCAAAACTGCCCAAATTTATTTGGCCATGGAATACTTTTGGAGTGAAATATCCCAAGGGACTGGTGTTCTAAGCAAAGTGCTGAACTCAAAGTGGAAGGTGGACCCTTACATATACAGTGTTTTTTCAGAGGGGGACCTAACTTAACAGGGAGGAAAAGCTATCATAATTGAAATCCACTTGTGCCTGGAGATTTCTTGCCCATGTCAGAAAAACTGACCTTTCCAAACATGAAGAAGAGGATTACCATGGGGAATTTCCTGCCTACATAAAGGGACACACTGCAGAGGATTTATCCCTAGTGGCTAAACCAACACTGTTCTGATATGTAAGAAGGAAGACCTGCAGATTTGGGACCTTAACAGTGGAGATATTTTTAGATATCATTCAGCACTTGAATTAAACGCAAAACATAGCTGACTATATAGAAGTGTTGAAAGTTCAGCATTTATACTCAAGTAAGCAAATTGCAGCATCCTGCACCAGCATCAAATTCTGAATGCTTTTCACCTAGATATCCTTCTGCAATTCAGCTTAAAATGGTAGAAAATTAAATGTTACATCTTCCCAAAGGTGAACACATAGAAGGCAAGAATGCCAAAGAGATTATCGGAAATCCATGATGACCAATAGGTCAAATTACAAGAAAAGGTTTTATTCTCAAACATATATTTAGATAAACAAAGATTTATGTTTAAATAAACAAATGATTTATGCTAAACATTTACACACTTAGAAAGTGAAGAGTTTGTTTACAAGAAAACCTTCTCAAATGGAATCATATGTTTTGATCTTTGCAGGGTAAAACATTTTTTTAAATTAAAATGTTGCCTTAAGGCCCTAAAGACAGCCATATGCTTTTGCATACATTTTCACAACTCAGCAGCTGCTCGCTGAACCTCTTCCATTTCAAGTTTTCCTGTTGACCACTCTCTTCTGCAAGGCTTCTGTGACTGCCGGATGGAAATATTTATGAAAACACTGGGGCAGCCAGGATCGTCCAAGTGTTTTCAAAATGTTTGCTTGGCAAAGAGTTGCTGGCAGGCAAAATGTGCTCCTACAAGGGTTTCAGTAAGTGTTTATGCCTCCTCAGTGTATTCCATTTGTAAATGTGGGAAGAGACCTAAACTGTGATCTCTACAAGCTTTAAGTGAAAAAGCTGAAATTCACTTTGCCTTACAGAGGCTTCACACCTGCCAATCGTACCCCTTCCAAATCATTTTAATGGATTCATCAGCAGGCTCCCTTTCAAACCACCTCAATAATCACAAACACCAGGTGAGAAACGTGAGGCTCCCCACGATCTCCCTGAAAAAAAAAAATCAGTGAATTTGTTTCAGAAGAGTTGTTTCTTGAATGCTTGACTTAGAACTTTAAGTGCTAAGAAGGACCATGAGGGGGTTAGGGAGGTGTGGGCTTTTCAGAGAAGAGGGAAAGATGTAGAAGAACTGGAGAAGATGGTGTATTCAAGGAGCTGTAATAATGTGGTGATGACTGCTAGAACACTGGTGGTCAGATGGGTGAGGCAGGGGATTAGTCTGAAGAAGTAGGCAAGATAGCGTAAAGAACTTTCTAAATCATATGCAGGAATATTCGGAGTCATTGAAGTGATTTAAGCATTTCTCTGGTATGACTTGATTTTTATTTTTAAAAGACTATTTGCTTCAAAATGGCCTGAAGCCATACTGAAAACTGGAGCAACACTGGACTTGAACCACATAGGAAGGGATTAGACAGTTCGAGAAAAGAGTGATGATGTTATATAAATGGAATCATACAACGTGCAGCCTTTTGAAACTAGCCTTTTTTACTCAGCATAATGTTTCAGAGAGTCATCCAAGTTGTTGCCTGTATTGGTAGTGTCAGCTGAGGGAGGCTGAAGAGGTATTCGAGGAGGAAAGCTGCCCAATGGAAAGAAAGCGCAAGGAACCGACATGGAGCAAAACAGTACTTTATTGCAGTACAAGCGGGTGGCACACGTGCCTCAGGTGTATGCACTTGTCCTTTTATAATGCTAGTAGTGCATGTGTAGTGTTCATAATGTTGACGCATGCTAATGGCGCATGCGTACATTTACTTCTTAACATGTGCAAGTTAATATGAACTTTGGCCTGGGTCCCACGGCCTACTCACTTAAGGCTGCCAACAAGTAATTACATCTTTTTAATTACGGTATAATATTTCATTGTAAGGATGTACCAGAATTTGTTTATCCATTTACCCACTGAAGGGCATTTGAGTTGCCTCCAGTTTTCAGAGATTTTGAATAGAGCTGCTTTAAACATTCATGCACATGGAAGTGTTTTGTATTCTGATTATGATGGTGGTTTTCACAAATCTATATATGAGTTAAAATGTGTAGAACTATATACCATAAATGTTAATTTTACTGTATATTAATTGAAAAATAAAATGTTTAAAAGTGATAATGAACTGAACTAAGTAGCAATGAAACTAGAGAAGAAATATCTGAGATAATTCCAAGGTTGATTCAATAGATTATTTAAGTTTTACTAGAAGATAGAAATTTCAAGGGAGTAGATTTCAGAAATTTTAGGGACAATAGTGAGCTTCATCAATTCATTCATCATTTGTTTTCTAGATTTGATGAGATCTTAAGAAGAACAACAATAAAAAAATAAACAAAAACTTGCTGCTGTCAAAGCTTCCTGAGAGAAGCACCTCCATAGTTGATCAAGTCACAGCTGCCACACTAACCTATGTGGACTCTGCAACTAGCATGACACAGCTTCAATATCTTCTTTTACTCTAATATGCATCCACATATGTACCTACACCAATATTTCTTCCAAAAATGTAACACCTGGATAAAGAAACAGGAAAGATCTTATGTAGAAAAAGCAGCATGCAGCATATGGTCTTTTGTGTCCACAGGTAAGCTGTTAGAAGAAGTTCAGAAAAGTCTTGAAATAACACTCCATTAGTAATTCCACATGGAAAGGCTTACTGAACCTGGAATCACGTATTGAAAAAGCAATTTGGTGAAAATTGTTAGACACTTGAGACTCACAGACATAGAAAACAAACTTAGAGTTACCAAAGGGGAAGTGTGGGAGGGAGAAATTAGGAGTTTGGGATTAGCAGAAACAAACTACTATCTATAGAATAGATAAACAACAAGGTCCTACAGTATAGCAAGTATTCAATATCTTATAATAATGAAAAATAATACAAAAAGGAATATATATAACTCAATATATATGTGTATAATTGAAACAATTAAAAGTTCAATTTAAGTTGGGGGGCCGCAAATTTCACTAGGTAAATAGCTACAAAAGCCATCAAGTGAATTAGTTGATCAGATCCTTTCAGAAATAATAGCCACTGGTAAGTTATCAGAAGCTCCTCAGCATATGCGTATTATACAGAAAGAGGAAATTATGAGGTGTTTAAGGGGATGGCCAAATGCAGGTAAAAACTAAGACACATGTTTTTCCAAGAGTGGCTGTGTGGTACACTGATTACAAAAATATCTCAAATTATTTACCTCTCTCTTACAATATGACTTTGCAGTTTCTCCCATTAAGTGAAATCTATTTCACTAACCACTAAAACCTGGGCCAACCTTGTGATCTGCCTTGACCAATAGGATGTGATATATATGGCGCTGTATCAATTCTGAGCCTAAGCCTCAAGAGGTCAAGTATCTTCCTTGTTCTTACTCTTGGAAATTTGTCCACTCACCATGTGAGCAAGATTGAGCTTGCTGTTCTGGGGAGCACGTGGAACAGAGGTGAATCTCCCCCCTCCCAGGTAAGGCCTCCCTAGACCAGCCAGCACACAGCAGGTCTGGCAATGTGACCTGAGATGCATGAGTAAGCCCATCTGAGATCAGCCAATCTCAGATCAGATCAGCAGAAACCTACAGCTGATCCAAAGACTTGTGAGCTAAATAAGTACTTGTTAATTTTAAGTCTCTGTGATTTAGGGTGGTTTATTACATAATGCCAGCTAAAAGATACAGACCTCAAATGACTTCATCTCTACCTGTATTAGTTTATTGTTGCCACTGTAACAAATTACCACAAACTTCGTGGTTTAAAACACAAATATATTCTCTTACAGTTCTGGAGGTCAGAAGTCTATAATCAGTTTCAATGAACTGAAGTCAAGATGTTGGCAGTGCTGGTCACTTCTGGAGGCCCTAGGGGAGAATCTAATTCCTTGCCTTTTTCAGTTTCTGTATTCATTGGCTTCTGGCCCCTTCCTCCTCCTTCAAAGCACATCACTCCAATTTCTGCTTTCATCATCATGTCACCATATTCTTTGACTCTGACTCCTCCTGTGCCCTTCTGATAAGTACTCCTATGAGTACATCAGACCCGTCTGGATACTCCAGGGTAACTTTCCCATCTCAAAGTCCTTAACTTAATTAGATCTGTAAGGTCCCTTTTGTCATATTAGGTAACATATTCAGAGTCTGGAGATTAGGCCATGGACATATTTGAGGACCATTAATCAGGCCCCACACTACTTTATCCTTAAAGCCACTATATCCATATACTTTTCCTTTTTTAAATTAGCAGTAGAAATGAATGAATGAATGAATACCGAGTTCAACTATAGCCAGATGAGGGGAAAGAAAAGATTACAACATCAGATTTAGTCAGAAGAAAAGTCGACTTAATAATAACAGTAATAACTACTACTTATTGACCTACTACAACCTAGAAACTGTGCTAGGCATTTTACATTTAATTTTCTTCATTATTAAAGTCTTTCAAAGTAGTTGGTTGCCTACCTGAGGCCAAGGCGGAGAAATTTAAATAACTTGTCTGCAACTTCTAAGTGGCTAAGCTGGGATATGACCCCAGATCTTTTTGCCTCCAAAGTACATTATGTACATTGCTTAATTAAAATCTCTCTTACTCCTTGACACTAGTTCCTCAACTTGCAAATCTAATAGTCTACAGGCAAGATTTATACAACAGAAATCTCTTAAGGCAAGGATGAAACATATTCTCTAGTTCTAGGGTAGTGAGGGTTCTACTATAGCTTACTATAACTAGAAGTCAAACGTTCCTTAAGTCAATTTCTAATATTTCTGGATTTTAGCCTAATAACTATGAGTAACTAGAAGCTCTTCTGGTATTTTTGAAGAAACTTGCCAATTTTGACCCATGGCAGAACTTGTTTTAATTGCCCTATGAATCATATTTATTATTATTATTATAAAACTGCACTCAGCTTAATTTATTTTCACACTGGCCTGATTTTTGTTCAGGCAACAAAATTCTAAGTTTGGGTTACTTTACAACTGCTGTAAGATTTTTACTTTGAGAAGTAAATTTGAGGAGTCTTTTTGTTAATGAGGAAAAATGGCTGCTTCACTGAAAAACATTTCATTTGTAACTGAAAAGTTAAGAGCTTTTCTGACTGGATATGTATCAGTGGCAAGGAACACAAAGTGCAAATGCATGGTTAAATGAAAACAATTTAAATATGTGCATACTAAGTGCACTCTTATTTGAAATATTTGTTAATAAAGTATTCATGCACAACAGTGTATTCTTAAGACTTTGAGCTATTTTGGAACTTCACAAGTTCATATTATAAGGGGAGAGGGTACCTTCTGCTACACTGCAAACTACAGCCCACTGATTTATTTTGTGGTAAGGTCAAGTTTTTTCACATCTCTTGTTGTATTAGTATGCTGTGGCTACCATTAAAAAAAGTACTACAAACTTAGTGACTTAAACAGCAAAAATTTATTATCTCACAGTTCTGGAGACTGAAAATCTAAGATCAAGGTGGCAGGGTTGGTTCCTGCTGAGGTCTATAAGGGAGAATCTGTTTCATGCCTCTTGCCTAGCTTATGATGCTTTGCTGGCAATCTTTGGGCATCCCTTGGATTGTAGACACATCACCCTGGCCTCTGCTTTTATGTTCACATGATATTTTCTTTGTGTGCGTATCTGTGTTCCAATTTCCCCTTCTTATAAGGACATCAGTCATACTGGAGTAGGGGCCCACTCTACTCCAGAATGACCTCATCTCAGCGAATTACATCTGCATCTGAAACCAAGTCCCCCTAAAACTGAGTTTCTTTGCCCAGTTTATGATTAACCTCTCTATTCAAAACTTTATCCCCTTTCTTGTCCCATATCTGTTCCCCTCAAGATCGAGGAGTATCAAAGAAAAGGGGGGACTGTAACTAAGCAGGACAGTATGCAGCTTTCCCAGGACAGATCCCCTCATGTCCTTAGTCTGCCTCTTGTTTGTAGAAAAGCTTTAGTCTCTTAGGCCTCCCCTGAGTTGCAAAAGGCTGGCTCAAGAATTAATGATTGAAAGAATGTGAACATGTAACAGAAAATAGCAATTGGGCCAGGAGAACTGGTAAAAATTTAAACAATAGATCAGCCATATAGCAGTCACCAGTCATAGAATCTTTATAGTTTCTCCCTCACGGGCATAGATAAGTGCCTCATGCACACTCAAGTTGTTTTACTAAAACCCCCACCTGATGGAAGAAGCTAACTGCACGATGACCAGAAACAGGTAGCCCCCAAATCAGCTGGAGCCTAAGAACTGATAATGTTAACTCCTGTGACACCACTCTGTTACCTCACCATCAATCAATCAGAGAATTGTGCATGAGCTGATCATGTACCCTGTGACTCTGTTCTTCACCTTGCCTTTAAAAATGCTTCCCTAAAATCCATCCAAGAGTTCGAATCTCTTGAGGATTAGCTGCCTGTACTCCTTGCTTGGGCTTGCAGTAAATCCTGCACTTTGCTTCACCACAACCCAGTGTCAGTAGATTGATTTTGCTGCTTGTTGGCGAGTGGACCCATGTTTGGTTGGGTAACACATGTACCCTATATCCAAATAAGGTCACATTTTGAGGTACTGGGACTTCAACATATGAATTTGGGGGAGATAAAATTCAACCCATAGCACCTGGTGTTAAATAAATTTCAAAGCTGAAGCTTGAGTGTAACTTTAAAAAAGCAACCAGGATTAAACATGGATCTACCATAATGATGAGAAAAAGCCCTGCTGCCATTGAAAAGGGAAGGGCCATTTCAGAAACAAAAGGTTTTAATTTGAGCACAGAAGGAATCAAAGAATTTTGAAGCTAGAATTCCAAAACACTTTTATGACATAATAGGGATATAAATTCATAAATTCTGTGGCTTTATGTTTCATACAGGCTAGATAGTATGTCCACCTAAACAAAGAGAAGAATTAGTAATGAGGAACAGCATAGTGGCAGAGATAATGTAATATTAGAATGATTGGCTCACCTGTTTATATGCTCTAGCCCTCAACTTCTATTTCCTCAGAAATGTATAGCTACCTGTCTATTTTAATCATTAACAAATCTCCCGTCAATTCAGAGTACTAAACTGCAATAATAGAAAAGCTTCAAGATGTGGGAGCTTCATAGAAAAAAAGAATCTTTGATTTGAAAGAAACATGAAAAGCTACCTAGTTCAAACTTCCTTCACTTGCCAAAATCTTCTTAGAACACCCATGACAGGGTCAGCCGCCTCTGCTAAAGTTCTTCCAAAGCTGATTGCTGCCAAAATAAGCCATTTTATTTGTGACAGTTTGTATTCTACTTAGCAAAAATCTACATTTAAAAAAAAAGTACCCATTGGAACTTATACTGCAGTCCAGAACAAGTTAATTAATTCATATTTCACACAGCAACTCATAAAATGTTTGAATACAATGGGCCTATGCCTATAAGGTTTCTCTTCTGGATTTAAGCACCCTCACTCCCCCACCCTATGTAATGTTCCACTTGATAATGTTCCAGGAGCATCTCCCTAACACAGCATACAGTAGGACTGTCACTACCATTGATTGTTTACTCCTCATCAGAGCACACCAAGACTGAAATAACTATTGTATACCTAGATTAAGTTGTTGGCTTAGTCTAATATATGCTAAAGAAAAGAAATGTCAACTTAAAGAATGATTACAATTTAAGCTGGGAGAGCTAAAGGTGGGAGAATGGCAGTTAGGTGTTCTGATCTTTTCTTTGGAAGATTACCTTCAAAAGACTTTTGGAGATGATTGATTTAAAAGATAGGAAATATAACAAAGGGTCAACTCAATTGCTCTGCATAGCCAAGCAGCCAAAATTTGGAGCTAGTTCTTCGGCAGTTCAAGAGGAAGATCATTAAGCCCATTGGGGAAAGATAGCAACTAAGATTAAGCAAAAACAAAATTTTTTTTAAAGTCTAAAATTACCTGGGAATGCTGGCTATAACAACAATTAAAAAAAGTTAATGCATGGCTGATTTCTTGAGAAAGAAAGAAAAATCCCCCATCCCAGTTGTCAGAAATAAAGAGGGAAATGAAAATGCTAGTTGTTTCAGGTGTTATTGCTGCTGCTACTCTGAGAAAGGGTGATTGCATGCAAAAACCAAGGTCTTTGGTTCTTATGTCACATAGGAGATAAAATGCAGGACCTGTATGAGATGGGAAGTTGGAAGTGAGACCCCAGGGAATATTAAAGATATCCACAAATCTGCATCCTCTGTTAAAGTGAGTACTAAAAAGAAATCACTAACTAGCAAGAAAGTTTTGGCTGTCCACTGGGTGTTATCAAAAAAAAATCTCCCCTGGGGGTAGGGTACAGCTCAGTAGTAGAGTGCATGCCTGGCATGCACAAGGTCCTGGGTTCAATCCCTAGTATCTCCATTAAAAATAAAATAAAATGGAGAAAGAATTTTTTAAAATCTCCTCTAAAAAGTTAAAATCTGCTCCTTAGGGAAATACAGATTTGGAAAAATAAAAATAAAACTTAAATTTAAAGCTTTTTGATATCAAAAATATGGTTACAATTAAGTACACATTTGTGTTCAAAAGCACATTAGACTCAGCTGAAGAGGTAAGTAGTGATCTGGATAATAGGACCGAGGAATAATTGCTCGAGATACCGGATAGAGAAAAAAAAAGAGATGGAAAATAAAAAATAAAGTTTAAGAACAACAGGGGATAAAAATATAAGTTTAATATATTTTTTAGTATATGTTCCCGAAGGAGAAAATAGTAGAGATTTTGCATTAGATGATATTAGAAGGCTAAGATATAGATGCTTAAAAAATAAAAGCATGTCTTGAGCAGAATGGATAAAAATTGCTCCACAGTTATATGAATAATATGAAATTCCAGAACACCAGTGAAAAATCTACGTATCAGTACTTTGAGGATGAAGCTCAAAAGCACTTGAAGGCACATTTGAAAAATACAAAACACAGAGATTAGAAAAGGAGAAATATCAAACATCAACCAAGTTAAGAGTTTGAAAAAGGAAAAAAAAAATTTGAAAAAAGAAAAAGAAAAACCAACAAAAGCAGAAAGAAGCCAATAAAATAAGCACTGGTGAAAAGAGAAAGCCAACAGAAAAGATTAACAAAGACAAAAGTTGGCTATCTAAATAGACAAAATATAAAAAGCTATGAAAAGCTGTTAATATGGGGAAAGAGAGAGATAGGAGATGGTACATACCCAATATTAAAAGTGAAAAAGAATACATGACTACAGTAGTTACAGTAAAACATTTTGCATATTAGAGTATACCATGAATACAATAAAGAGAGTGAAAAGGCAACCTAGAGAATGAGAAAAAATAGTTGCAAATCATATATATGATAAAGACTTAATATGCAGAATATAGAAAAACTCCTACAGCTCAACAACAAAATACAAACCAATTAGAAAATGGGCAAAGAACTTGAATAGACACTTCTCTAAAAATGATATACAAATGGCCAATAAGCATAGGAAAGATACTCAATATCAGTAATCATTAGGGAAATGTAAATCAAAACCACAATCAGATACTACTTCACACCCATTAGGATGGCCACTATCAAACAAACAAACAAATAAAAATAAAATAAGTGTTGGTGAAGATGTGAAGGAAATGGAATTCTTGTGCACTATTGGTAGGAATGTAAAATGATGCAGCCTCTGTGGAAAACCGTATGGTAGTTCCTCCAAAAAAAAAAATATATATATAGTATTACCATCATCCAGCAATTCCACCTCTGGGTGTATATCCAAAAGGACTGAAAGTGGCATCTCAGAGATAATTGCACACCCAAATTCATAGCAGCACTATTCAAAATAACCAAGAGTTGGAAGCAATGCAAATGTCCCTCAATGGATAAATGGATAAGCAAAAATATCATGCAAGGGAATATTACTCAGTCTTAAAAGGAAGTGAATTCTGACACAAGCTACAACATGGATGAACCTTGAATACATTATGCTAAATGAAATAAGCCAGTTACAAAAAGACAAACATTGTACGATCCACTTACATGAGCTATCTAGAGTAGTCAAATTGATAGAAACAGAAAAGTAGAATGGTGGTTGCCAGGGGCCGGGGGGAGTGGGAAATGGGGAGTTACCTTTTAGTGGGTATAGAGCTTTAGTTTTGCAAGATGAAAAACTTTTGGAGATTGGTTGCACAACAATATGAATATTCTTAACACTACTGAACTATACACTTAAAAAACTTACAATGGTAAGTTTTGTTATTTGTCTTTTCCAACAATAAAAATGATAATCACAAAAGAGTATACCATGTATATCCTTATACCAATAAAGTAAAAAATTTGATAAAATGGACAATTCGCTGGGAAAAAGCGTAATGCACTAAAATCAATTCAGTAAGAAATTTTTTAAAATCTAAATAGATCTATAACTCTTAAAGAAATTGAATCACCAGTTAACCTAGTAGAAGGTGGGGGAAAATATGCTGAAGTTTTCACATGACAGTCTAACAAATCTTCAGGGACTAGATCATTCTTATTTGAGACAAACAGTTCCAAAGAATGGAAACACCCAAATCATTTTATTAAGCGAGTGTAATCTTCATACCAAAATCAGCCATGGCAATATGAGAAAGAAAAATTAAGACAAATCCTGTTTATAAAAAAGGCCCAGAAATTATAAAATCAAATTTAGCTATATCTTTTAAAATAAATCAAAGTTTTAAATTGTTTTATATCAGAAATACAAGGATGCAATATCTTGTAGTAACCTATAATGAAAAAGAATATGAAAATGAATATACTTGTGTATATGTATGACTGAAACATTATGCTGTACACAAGAAATTGACACACTGTAAGTGGACTATACTTCAATTAAAAAAAGAAAAAGAAATACAAGGCTGGATTAAAATTGGAAAATATGATCATGATTCACATTCCTATCTCAAAAGTATACTGTTGAGGCTAAAAGTTGCACACAGATGAAAATATAATCATATAATTTTCTAAATTATTAAATACAGAATTACAAAGCATATGTTTTTGGAGGCATTTACATTAGTAGTAAAAAGTATTAGGTTAGAATATATATGACTTCAGGGCAGTGGTAACTTTTGGGTAGGAAGGGGATGGGAGTAGAAGGGTTTGACAATTTAGTTGTATTTATTATAATTTTTTTTATAAAAAGGGTATCTGAAATAATAAAGTATAATATATTTATCTTTTTTATGGGTTACATGCATGTCTACTATAGGAAAAAATGTATTTAAATGGAAAACTATACATCTTATATAGTACTCTTCTGAGTTAACAAGTTCTAGCTCTGTTCACTGTCTTTGAGCTATTTTGCACCTCTTTATAATCTGTAGGTAACTGATAGACACAGGGCTCAGAGTTCAACACTGTCACCTTAAATTTCTGCAGTCTATTAAACTACCCTGGCTGATAGAGATTTAATTGACTTCCTCTCCCGTAGCCCCAAATAAAAACCAGTTTGCCTCCATTTACAATTATTGTCAGTATTACTTTACTCCATCTAAATATGTGCTATTTTGACTTTTCCCTTTTTTTAACCACTTTATTGAGGCATGATTGACATACAAAAAGCTGTACATATTTAATGTATATTCAGTACCTTGTAAAAGCCTATAATAAAAAGAATATGAAAAGGAATATATGTATACGTTATATATAAATGTATAACTGAATCGCTATGCTGCACAACAGAAATCAATACATGACACCGTAAATCGACTATACTTCAATTAAAAAAAAAACTATGATGATGAGTTTGGAGACAAGTATACACCGATGAAACCATATGCCATAAACCTATGCTTTGAACTGGTTGTAACATCTGCCTGGTTCCCTCATATCCTATGAATAAAACAAATTATTTAACAAGTGTTCATTTTTATATCTGTTTGAGAGTCATGATTTTATCTTTTCTGAAAATTGTCTTTTAATGCTGTTCTGTGTGTTTGCAATATTTCACAATTTTTTTCAACAATTAAGTGATAGAGATTTAGAAAGATGCAAGATCTGGAAGCAGAAGAGGGAGGAACCAGAGTTATCCTAATGGCAAGGAGCTCTGGGAAGTAGAAGCAGAGCCAGTGAGGGCTTTCCCAGAGTGGGATCTTGGAGAAACAGGGCAATGATTTTATTATATATTGTTAATGTATTTCCTCTTTGATGTTCTGTTTTACTCTCTCTTAAACTTTCCCAAGCCTTTAGCAACATATTTTACTCAAAAAGAGCCTTGTAGTAGCGCTTTTAGGAAAAACAAGGGGCAAAACTAGTTAGAGAGACCTGCAAATGCTACACAAACCTTTCTGAAGGCCCATTTATTTTTTTTCCCATAGTGAGTTCTAAATTTTCAGCTATTTGTAGCAATGATCACTTCCTTATTGTCCATGGGGGTGAATAAAGAACAAGTAAAGTATTTTAAGCCAGAATTTTAAAATAATTTATTTCCTATTTTAGTGAATTGTTTCATAATACTTATAGTATAAGATTTGTTGGGTTATTATAGAATCCTATTAATATTTTTCTGATAAATGTTATATAGCCCATGTTAGTAAAGGTGTTATTTTCTACCTAAGAGCCATTGCTCTTGCCTATGAAATAAATGTCACTTTATTGAGTCTTGACATTTGTGAAAGACAGAATACCCCAGACAATTAAGGAAGTGATTTTATTCACAGTATTACAACAGGGAGCATGTTATATTAATGAAGAACATCTCAAAGAAAAGGAAGGAGACTTGTAATTTTATAGAGGTAAGTAAACAAGGGAGTCCTCAGTGAGTTTATGAGAGTCATAGTAAGGATGGAGAGCAGACCTATCACAGTCATTGAGGTAGGGTGGAGGTGGGTCTTATCTCAGAATATGGGAGAGCAGGGAGGTCCTTTATGGTTAGCCCATTCTTAGACCACATAAGTGTGGAAGATTTTTTAACCATCACTGCTTCCCAGAAGCATAGGGCTCAGATAAATTTCAATATTGTTAGTCTCTTCTTTTGTTCATGATTAATAGGTATCATTGCTGTTGAACAACTCAGAGGTGTTCAAAAGCCTCCTGAGTGGGGCAAATCAATGTTTAAGAAATAGTTCCCCAAGGATTCTTGTTGGCATTGTTCCTGTAAAACCAGTTGAACATTCTCTTGAGAGTTAGTGGCAAAGGTCAATTGTTTTAGAGCTCTGGGGATCAGACATCTTAAACAAAGATTGTCTAAATGAAAAAGGAGAAATATATAAATGCTTGTATTAAAGTAAAGAACAAGAAATTGAACTCTGAAAGTGATTGGTTTGGTCGATTTCAAGAGGTTGTTGGAGTAAAAATTTTCAGTTATGCAGCACTACTCACTGAGTTTCCTGAAACTCTCAACTAGGAAGTCAATGCTTAGTAATGTTGTCCACAGTCCCGGTTACCTTTCATATAAGAACATGCATGACCCTAGCACTTTGCCAGACTTCCTTAGTGGACCAGACAGCAGTTTCCCCAGGGAAAATTCCAGTCCATGCATAGCCTGCTGTGGTGATGAGTTCTTTGAAGTTTACAGAAAGTCACTGAACTTCAGCTGGCAAGTCTTCTTTCGGATCTTGGAAGAAAGAGTCCTCTTCAGGATAACACTGAGTTCCAATAAGGGTCTGGGTAGTTCTTAGTGACTCCAGGTAAGGTGGTAGGGAGAAAAATCAGAAATTTTGGTTTGGAGGAATATAACTAGATATTGATGGCAACATGAAGATTTGAAAATTTGGTAAAGTTTGACAATTTGGGCAAGATAACAGAATCCAGTCCGATTTGCAGCTAGACACCAAAACTGGGTTTTCCATGGTGGGAGAAGTCAATACAGTCTCCACCATGCAATAGAGTTGAGTATCCATCAGTCACTCACAATTTACAAGAAAGGAGCAAAATAGCTCAAAAACAATGAATATGATTGAAATCTGATAACCCAGATTATGCTAGAGATAGTGCATAGTTTCTCACTGAAACACAAAATTTCTCTCTATAATCTCTACCTTTTTCATCAAAAATAATCTCAAAGAAAGATTATTCTTAATCACAAAATAAGACTGATCTCATTAGGTTTGGTCTAATTACATACATAGGTGCAGCAAGAATGGTCATTTACCATATAGGTCTTTTTAAGTTTTTTTTTTCTGGAAATTTTCATAAGGAAACTTGGATTGGAGTCCTCCCCTCACTGCCCCCATTTTATTGAGAAACAATTGACATACTTTACTGTATAAGATTAAGGTATACATCATGATGGTTTGATTTACATGTATTGTGAAATGATTACCACAATAGGTTCAGCTAACATATATCTTCTCAAAAGGATACAATCAAAAGAGAAGAAAAGGAAAAAAATTTCCATGTGATGAAAAGTCTTAAGATCTACTCTCTTAACAACTTTCCTATATACTGTACAGCAGTGTCAGCTATAGTCATCATCTTGTACATTATATCCCTAGTACTTTTATCTTATAACCGAAAGTTTCTACCTTTCGACTACCTTTCACCAATTCCCCCTCATGCCACCCTCTGCCCCTGTTAACCACAAGTCTGATCTCTTTTTTTTATGAGTTTGTTTTTTAGCGGGTTAATTTTTTTGTTTTGTTTTATAGATTCCACACATAAATGAAATTATATAGTATGTATCTTTCTCTGTCTGATTTATTTCATTTAGCATAATGCCTTCAAGGTCCATCTACATTGTTGCAAATGGTAAGATCTCCTCATTTTTACAGCTGAATAATATTCAATTGTCTATATATACGACAACTTGTTTATTGGATTGGACTTTTAAAAGCTCCTTGAGACAGAGACACCAAGCCAAGAACTTACAGTAAGGATCCATCTGTAGTAATATAGATTTGGGCAAATTCCTCTCTTCTTGAGGTCTCCAAAATATCCTGTTTGTTGGGCTTGGCAGGAAATGACCCTCCTTCTTCACCTGTAAACCTAAGAACTCTGTAAGCCAGGTATACCAGACAAGTTTTCTCAGCGGGCTTTGTAAGTATTGGCTCCATAAAATCAACTTGAGTTAATCAAAAATGTCTGGTCATATTTTATTATATGAGTATCACTCTGGAATATGACATTCCATGCAAGACCTTGATTGTATAACCAATGTTTCCAATTATATCTTATTGTTGCCTAATATCAAACAAAGCAGTAGCAAGACTCTGGTAAATATCAATGTACTTTGGACAGGTGGAACATTGATAATTTTCTAGAATTCTCCAGAAACTTCCATACTGCATACATTTACTGAAATATTATTATTAACAACATTTTAGGGGGAGAGTATCGCTCAGTGGTAAAGTGTACGCTTAGCATGAATAAGGTCCTGGGTTCAATCCCCAGTACCTCCACTAAAAAAAATTTCTTAAATAAATAAACAAACCTAATTACTGCCCCCCCAAACAAACAAAAAACAAAACCAAAAAACACTTCTCCTATACATATTTAATGTAGAGAAGTCTGAGCATCTTTTCTGATTTTAAATGCTTCCCATGCAACTCATCAATCAGATAAATCAATAATCAACTAATCAAATCAAATAAACCTAATTCTCTTGGGCACCTTTTTGCATAGTGAAAGAACAAATCCCTTTTGATTTTCTAGGGGCCCAGAGAAAGACAATGGTGTGTGTAAAAAAAACATCAATTAGGATTCCATTTTGGGAAGGCAAAATATCAAAAGTTATCAGGAGATTTGAGCACTGATTAAGACAGGATCATATGTTACTAAGGAAAAATACTTGGATACCTATTTAAGCTAAAGTGACCATAAAATATTTTTTAAAGTAATCACAGGCGGTAAAGACCTTAGCTCTTTCCTAAGTGAGAAACCTTTGCTTTCTTAAACAATCAAGGATTTAATAAAGCCAACACAAACAATAAAATGTTATTCTGTTAAGACACAGAATCTTTGCTATCTACACAGATTACATAGAAGATAAAGAATAATATCTTACACCAAGCTCATACATACAGAGAACAGATTGGTAGTTTCCAGAAGCGGGGGTTAGGGGGTTGAAGAAATGGGTGAAGGGGGTCAAAACATACAAACTTCCAGTATAAAATAATTAAGTCATGAGCATGTAATGTACAGCATGGTGACCAGAGTTAATACTGTATTGCATATTTAGAAGTTACTAATAGAGTAGATCTTAAATGTCCTCATGATGGCTAAAAAAAAAAGTTTTGTAGCTATGTATAGTGACAGGTGTTAACTAGACTTCTTGTGGTGATCATTTCACAAGATACTGAAATATCAAATCATTATGTTGTACTCCTGAAACTAATGTACTGTTATAGGTAAATTATACTGCAATTAAAAAGAATAATTATTTTTAAAGAATAACATTTCACAACCTCTTATTAAGAGCAGACCAATGATCCAAAAATATTTTGTCATTTTGACAGAAAGAATACCAAATTCTGGTTTTGTATCAGTATAATATTTGATACTAAAGCTCCTTTTGAATATATTATTTTAAAAAAACATCAAATCTTGACTAGCTTTGACCAGAACAGATAAAATTCCTTTTCTGAAAATCTCCTACAATTGTCTATATCCATAAATTTCCCTTTTACTATATCTTCTCAAAGTGGCAACAATGAATATGTTCATTAGTAGATCAAAATGTCTATAATCTCTATGTGGCATATACAAATAAAAAGGAAAAGTACATAAACATATATTTACTAATCAACTTTTCACTGTTTTATTTTACTTAGTAATGATCTAGACATCTAATGAATATCTATTAATTAACTCAATTTAGTATCAGTACAAGATTCTAAATTACCTAAAGATCTTGGAAATTATGTTCAAGTTAATATAATACAAAACATAATTGCTGTTGAAATAAAGTTTGTCAAAATAATGATATGATTTGATTAAACACAAATTAACATTTTTCATAATCTTAGACATTTGATAGAAGTAATGCTAGCTTCTCAAAATAGATTTTGAGAGCAACAAGGATTTTCTGTATAGCACAGGGAATTACATTCACTATCTTGTAATAACCTATAATGGAATATAGTCCGAAAAAACTGAATCACTTTATTGTACACCTGGAATGAACACAGTATTGTAAATCAACTATACTTCAATTAAAAAGGAAGTAGTAATGCTAGCTTATTCAATCAGTAACTGTATAATTTTAGAAAGATCACACCAAGTAGAAAACAATGTACGTTATACTTAACACCAATTAATCAGAGAAGATACAACTTGTATGAAACTAAAAATGTAAAGCTAGTCTCATTTGCCAAAGATTTATCTAAATTATGTAAATCTGAGTTCTTAACACATTTCTGAGTTGATTTCTGTAAGGATACTTTTTAAATCAAGCACACTGAAAGTTGTGGAAATTAAATCACCTTATATTCTGAGAATTTAAAAAATATTATATTTAAATATGTGTTTTTTTAATCTTTATAAGCCAATCAGAATAGAGCTTTAATTTAAGAGATTTTATAGTTTTATTTGTTTGTTTGTTTATGTATTTATTTTTTCACTATTAATACTACCTGGAGGTAGGAATACACTACACATTCACACAATGAGGAGTAAATTATATGAATTGTAAACATACAAACATATAGACAGACAAAGAGAAAGCATATAGCTTCACATCTAAGATTTCAGCCAAAGATCAAGCATAAACACAGAAACATAAACCCTGCCAGTCTAGGTATCCACTTCCTGGTAGGCATGAAATTCTTCATTGATTTGGATTCAAAAAAGTCAAACAGACAAACTGAACAGACTAAGAAACCAGATTCCTGTCTATCTTTCACCCAACAGAGACAAGATCTCTATAAATCAGTAATTCATTTACACAGATCATCAAATGGTCAGACCATGAAACCAAAAGAAGCTGGTACCAGAAATCAAACCAGTACTCAAAAACAAAAACAAAAACAAAAACAAAAACAAAAACAAAAACAAAATCAAATCCTTAAGATGGACAAAAGTGTGAATCACAGAAATAGGAATCAGAGTCATCCGTGAGTCTCAGATTGCCAGTCAGGAACAGATTACAAAGGACTCTAAGAAATTTTTATATTTGAGTGGAATAAATGGGGATCTGAAGGCAAAGTCCAATTCCATCTGAGTCATGTTACCAAACTTTGAAAGATGAAATGAACTGGGAAATTAAGGAGATTATTTTATTCAGGCATTTGCAATAGGGAGAAAATTCATTAATGAAGCACAAAAAGAAAAAGAAGGAAACCTGTAGGCAGGTAAACAAGAAGTCATCAGTAGGTCTTATGGGAGCCATGAAAAAGGGTGGAGATGGGTCTCATGTGAGTCACTGAAGAAGAGTGGGAGTAAATCTTAACTCAGATATTTAAGTGCAGATTGGTCTTTAAAGGTTTATTAGAAAACAAAAAGGTGCGGAGATTACTAAACCATCCCTGCTTTTGGGGAACACAAGGTTAAGTTCAGCATTGTCACATTAAATCTGCAGCCTATTAAAATTAAATTATATAAATACAGATTACTTTTGGCTTGTAATTTGATTTGTAACTATCATTGAATGTTCATATGTTACTCTATCAGGTGGGAAGTGCTATGTACTATAAGACCACAAATCACTTAATATCATGTCATGTACATGGTATGAGTTCAATAAATACTATTAGCTAAGTTACCTATGGGCTAAACTCTTCAGTTTCTTCTCGTTTCTTTAATTACAAATTCTAATCAACTTTGACCAATTTTCAGATTTTTAATTCTATAAATTGGCTTGTAGGTTACTTTCTTGCTAATAGAAACCACACTTTCATTCATATACGTAGATACAATGCTAGAAAACTCCTGTTTTGGTTATATGACAAAGGAAAACCAAGGTTACTGTTTCCTAGTAAGGAATCATTATACAGAAACTTAAAATATAAGTTAGCAGGTCAGATATATATAATAGCTAATATAGTTTCTTCCTCCTTGAATAATACTAATATTGTGCTAAGCTACTAGCAAATACCTTTTCAGCTAAATACTTTATAATTTGCCTACTATACAAAAAGAGAGCATTTTTGCCCACTCCATGGACTTTATAGCTGACCTAAGATGAAATTCTACCCTAAGAGGAAGTCTCAGTCTTTTCAAAATTTGCAATGTATTCTGGTTCCTAATTATAAGACACCATTCAGTCCAGGAAAAGAAAAATGCTGGAGGGCCCACATGTTTTCTACCTATATATGTATCATTAAAATTAGCTGAATTAATGTTATTTTTAAATGATATACTTGACAAATTTTCTTTATATGGGAGAATAAGGAAGGATGATGAAAAATAAGGAACTAGAGGGTCAAGGAAATCCAAAACATAAACTGTCAGTCCTTAAAGAAATAAGGATATCCATAATCAAAACTCTTAAATTATTTTCCATCTCTTCAAATAGTAATTTTGTAAAACTCTGTTTAATTCAGTTATGAGTCTTCCAATTGACTCTACATGAATTAATTAATTCAATTTGTGATTCATTTGACTGCATAAAAATAAGCTTAATAACAATTTATAATTTTAAGTTTTCCCAAGATGTTCTCTGGATAGATGAATTAGGAGTTTATAATACTACATTATCTTAAATATAAGTGTATGTTTATAAGTTTCAGATGATTATAAAGATTTATAGTAAAGCAACAATTTTTTTTGTCAAAAATCTTTTCAACATTTTTAGTAATGAATGAAATGTAAGACTCAAGTGGATATTCTTTTTTTAATGCATATGTACAATACATATTTTGTACCCATATTAAAATCTGTCTTTTAGGAAGAAAATACACAATGGATTGGTATTTTATTTGTTTTTACTTCTATGAGAAAATTTTCCCTAAAAATGTTCTTAGAGATTCTAGCCAACCTAAACATGTGATTTCAGGACATTATGGACAGCTTGGGGTATGTCACAAAACTCCCAGAACTTTTCTTTTTCATAACATCTATTTGTGCCTTTAATTAATAAACTTTGCCGCTGAAATTTCTGAGTGAATGGTGAGCTTTACCCCTCCCAACCAGTCTAATGAGTTAATTTAAAATTTTCTCACCTCTTTGACGTAGTGGCCAGGATCCATAAATTTTGTGGTGATGTGATTTAATCCAATTAAAAGGTCCCTTCTTTCCTGCTGTGAGGTAAGCTGCACCTCTTTTTTGTTCCAATTTTCTGGTATTCTTCCCAAAGGGTGCCAGCCCTAGATTAATTAACAACTTTGTAAAGCCTTCCTTCACTGAAGCGACTTCAGGACAACATGCTGAGTCTTTCTAAGGTCAATGGGCTAAGAATTTCAATCTTTTTGTCATATTGAAATGTTGGAGTTATATGTGAGGTTTTTTCCCCTGTCATTAGATATCATAAGTTTGTATATGAAGACTATTAAAATGTGTCATGGAACACCTTTCCTAATATGTCATTAAATTTATTCAGTAGTATTGTGAGACAATTCTGGTTTATGATAATGAAAGAGGATCTTACCAAGAAGTTATAGGGTAGTATTTTATCTACACTAATTGGTTAAGTTGTAGCTTTGGTGAGAAAAGTCCATTAGCTTCCAACAATTCAAGAAAGTGATTGTTAGCAGTGTTTCATTGATTCTAACTGAATGGAAGATATAGCTCAACAAAGCATAAGATTTGAACAAGTTGCTAAATCTCTGCTCCTTAGGAACGTATTATTTTCCCTAAAAAGTAGCAGTCCTTAGACAAGGATGAGGATTTTCTTGAGTTTTGTCAAAGGTGAGAGTGCTATATAAAATTATCCCCTACTCATAATGTTAAAGTTGATGCTTTTTGTTTGTTTGATGTTAAAAGACAGTGTTCAGTAAAAGGTAAAATTGCAACTCTCATACAGATATAAAAATGATCACTGCACAGCAATGGAAACCATAAGCAAAACAAAATGACAACCTACAGAATGGGAGAAAATATCTGCAAAAGATGAGACTGACAAAGGCTTAATTTCCAGCATATATAAACAGTTGATAAAACTTAATAAGAAAAAAATAAACAACCCAATCTAAAAATGGGCAGAAGATCTAAAGAAGCAATTCTCCAGTGAAGACATACAAATGGCCAATAGGCACATGAAAAAATGCTCAATATTGCTAATTATCAAAGAAATGAAAATCAAAACTACAATGAGTTATCACCTCACACCAGTCAGAATGGTCCTTATTAAAAAGTCCACAAACAATAGATGCTGGAGAAGGTGTGGAGAAAAGGGAAGCCTCTTACACTGTTGGTGGGAATGTAGTTTGGTGTAGCCTGTATGGAAAACAGTATGGGGATTCCTCAAAAGACTAAAAATAGACTTACCATATAATCCAACAATCCCATTCCTGGGCATAGAGGGAACCTTAATTCAAAAAGATACATGCACTCCAGTGTTCATAGCAGCACTATTTACAATAGCCAAAATATGGAAACAACCTAAATGTCCATCGACAGATCACTGGATAAAGAAGCTTTGGTATATTTATACAATGGAATACTATTCAGCTATAAAAAAGAATAAAATAATACCATTTGCAGCAATATGGATGGACCTGGAGATTGTCATTCTAAGTGAAATAAGCCAGAAAGAGAAAGAAAAATACCATATGATATCATTTATATATATCTAAAAAAAAAGACAAATGAACTTATTTACAAAACAGAAACAGACTCACAGACATAGAAAACAAATTTACGGTTACCAGGCAGGGGGAAGGGGGTGGGAAAGGATAAATTGGGAGCTCGAGATTTGTAGATACTAATATATATATAAAATAAACAAGTTCATACTGTATAGCACAGGGAACTATATTCAATATCTTAAAACAACTTATGGTGAAAAGAATATGAAAATGAATACATGTGTCCATGTATGACTGAAGCATCATGCTGTACACCAGAAATTGACACAACATTGTAAAGTGACTATACTTCAATAAAATATATATATGTACAAAAAATGATCATGAGGTGAAGATTTCATCTCACTTATATGAAGGAATCAGGCAGATGTTATAACTAGCTCAAAAGGAAAGTCAAAAAAGCACAACTTTATATGAATTACAAGTGGAGGCAAGCTAGTTTTTCTAGGAGTAGAGGGCTGAGGGTATGTATAAGTGTGGTGGGGAAGGGGATGTTAATTAAATCTGTATCAGAGAGGATAAAACTTACATGTGTATCAGTTATCTACAGCCTAAAAGGTTGCAAAATGGCTCAAATATAAGGAACAAGGCTAGAACCGAATAATCTAAATGTACATATAGTTTTCTATGAAAATATTTTTCCTACAGTAATTTCCTGATCCTATTTGCTTTTGATAATTTTCTTATTGGATTTATATATCATGCTCCACTTACTGGAGTCAGAATGAAAAGCAAGAATTATATGTTCAATACTGGCCTCTAATCCCCTATGTTACTTATTAAACCTATCATAAAAAGGAGAACTGTTTCCAGAGATTACGAAAATCCCTTGACAAATCTTTAAAAAGGGTTAATACTATGAAAATAATTTTGAACGAAAGAAGCATGACATTAAGAGTACATTCAACATGATTTCATTTTTATAGTTTTAGAAACAGGTAAAATGAAACTATTTTGTTTATGAATTTAAAGACAGCTAAGGATATTACAAAAGCCACACCTAAGAAAAGTTCTTATTTGACAAAATGTTTCTGCTGATAAATTATTTTTTAAAATACTACATCAAACTACAGTGGCATATGAAGAACACAGATACACAGCTTCCCATTTCCATACTCCAGTACCATGGTTTCCTTTAATGTTTTTATATTATTTCAGATCCCGTGCATGTCCGATGCTTCAGTGCTTATGTGTAGGGAAAGAACAGAATTTTTTTTTCCCAGTCAGGAAGTATTCTAATGGCTTCCCTCTTCCTCACATATTATATGCTACCATTATAACTGAAATCATATAGACTCAGATGCATTCAAGCCTAGACCTAGAGCTGTGTGCTGTAGAGGTTTCCTCCACAAGGAGTAGAGGCTTAGATTTAGGTATATAGGTAAGGACCTTATTATGCACCCTAAGTGAAGGCCAGCTGCACACTGGCTTTAAAATTCACTGAATTCTGCGGGAGAATTGAGCCCAATATGTTAACAATTACTTTACTTATTTAGAATTTCTCAATGGGGGTGCTATTGGTATTTTGAGCAGGACAGTTCTTTAATATGAATCATCTGTGTTCTAAATATTGCATGATATTTAGCATCTTTGCCAGTTGAACACAAAATGCCAGTAGCACCCAAGTCACTGTGACATCCAAAAACCTCCCACATTATTTCCAATTGCTCTTGTGGTATGTACCACCTCTGGTTGAAATTACTACCATCTGCACAGCAGCATTATTCACAATAGCCAAAAGTAGAAAGCAACTCAATGTCCATCAGATGAACAGATAAACAAAACATGCTCTATACATACAATGGAGTGTTATTCATCTTTAAAATGAAAGGAAACAGGATACAACATGGATGAACCTTGAGGACACTATGCTAAATGAAATAAGCCCGTCACAAAAAGACAAATATTGTATGATTCCACTTACGTGAGTTATCTAGAATACAGGCATACCTAATTTTATTGCGCTTCAACAATATTGCATGTTTTACAAATTGAAGGTTTGTGGCAACCCTGCATTTTCAAATGATGGTTAGCATTTTTCAGCAATTAAGTATTATTTTTAATTAAGGTATGTACATTGGTTTGGATGTAATGCTATTGAACACTCAGTAGACTACAGTAGAGTGTAAAGAAAACTTTTATATGCACTGGAAGACTGAAAAAATTGTGTCACTTGCTTTATTGCGATACTTGCTTTATTGCCGTGGTCTGGAATCAAACACACAATATATCCGATGCCTGTATATCTCTGAGTTTGCCTGTAGTCAAACTCACAGAAAAAGAAAGTAGAATGGTAGTTGTCAGGGACTAGGGGAGAGGAGGAAATGGGGAGCTGTTGTTTAATGGGTATAGAGTTTAAGTTTTGCAAGATGAAGTGGTTCTGGAGATTGGTTGCATGACAGTGCAAATATACTTAACACTACTAAACTGTACACTTAAACATGGTTAAGATGGTAACATTTATATTATGTGTACTTTATCACAATTTAAAAAATACTGCCACCAATCTGAAGTTTTGAAAAAAAACATTATTTTAGTGTATATAACATAGCATCACATAATGCATCACCAAAATGGTGACTTTTATGAATAAATAATAACTTTAAAGTTTGCAAAGAAAGATGATTAATCATACTTTTTAATATTTAAGAAAAAATTATTTAAACTATATTCTTTACAATGACAGTTCTCTACTTTGTGGAGTGGCCTGGGAAAATATTTTATAAAAGTCCTAGGGGTTTTCAGTACAAGTTATTTCACAGAACTTTGGCCAAATAAATGTATCCAGGCCTACTTCTGAAGAGAAATGTGAAGTCGTTTTAAAATTAAAATCTATTAACACAACTTTTAGAACTTAAAATAATTATTAACAAGGATTTACACTCTGGAGAGTCTTGGATAATTTTTTTTTATGCTTCAGATCTTATCACAAGTTTTTCTATGGACTTACAAGTAGCTCTGCAGGCATCATATTGCTCATATAGAAACATGCTAAGGAGTGATTATTTCTTTAGAAAGGAACTTATTCCTCAATTTATTGTCAGGTTTCCCAAATAGTATTTCATTTAACCAAATAATGAAGGTCAAATCTTGAGTCTCCTAGATGTCACATAAAGAGAAAAACAGAGAAACACATTTTAAAAAAACAATAAACTTGCATCAAGAGATTCAAGTTTACTTAAGTAAGATTAGGTTAGGTTAATGTTTAGGCTAAAAGCAAATTAAAGGCTAATCTGAGATGTCAGTGTCTGAGTGAGATAGAGTCAAGGTAACTCCATAGTGTCCAATATTGATATATGAATTTGGCCCTAACATAGTACTAAAATGTGTACTAGGTTTTCTGAGAAAAAAAAAATTTTTATTAGATATATCTGTGTCCTGTCCTTCAGTGATGCACAGAATATCCTTCTTCATGTTTATTCTGATTCTTTCTTTTACTATATTCCTCTCTTCAAGGAATGGTGCAAAAATGTGGATATAGGGGAAGGAGAGGTGTGATCATAAATGTTGTTATTTATAAGTCATTGAGTTAAGAACAGAGAGCCAGTGTGATGTCAAATAAAAAGCAAATCTGGATTTATGTAAGGAGAGACTTATTTGAAAAAAAAAAAAAAAAAAGATTGTTGCAGTAGGAGGAGGGGAACTTACAATAGGGAAAATACTGACCAAATGATCTCTAAGCATCTCAAAGGTCAGGCACATGGCTTTTCTTTTACAGGTATGAGGAAACAAGTCTAAAAAGAACTAAGTTTGGGGATGTAGGATAAGCAGATAGAATGATGGGGCAGTTAAGCAGGAAATGTTTTCCTTGAGGTCAGCTGATTCTCTGGGAGGGACCACTAAGAGGACTGGGTCACGCATTCAATGCTTGCTTAAGCGCAAGTATGGCCCAAAGTTCAGGAGCCTGTGAGGAGGAGAGAAGGCTAACTAAAGTCTGTTCATGTCAAGTTAGTAATCATTTGTCCATTCGTCAGTGGGGACAAACAGTTCAGCTAATCATTTATGAGATAAAGAATGAGAAATTGGAGGGTCTGTGGCTGGTCTTGCCATAGGTTAACAAGAGGGGCATCTGCGAGTCTTATCTAAGTCTTATGGAGAAGGGTGGCTCTGTGTAGTAAGCTCTTTCCCAGAACACAAAAGAGAGGAATTTAAGCGTCACTGTTTTCCAGGAGCACAGGGATCAAGGAAAGCTCAATACTGTCAGCAGCATAGTGGAAGGAACACAGATTGTTAAACAAATCACTGTGTTGAAGTCTTAGTTCTCCAATCTACTTGGAAAACTTTTAACAGTCTTTTTAGGCTTAACTGTAGCAGACGTCACCTGTTGACTAAGCATTATACTTCATTCCTTTAAAACATGCTTTATCCTTACTCAAGTTGATTGCAACCCTCCAACTTTTGGTCCAGTCTACTCTTGCTACTCTTCACCACATAGATGACACAGGCAAAGGTCTTTTTTTTCATTCACAGCTACGTTCCTGAAGTGTCAACTGACAGTTTCTGCTAACTGGGCATCAATGAAGCGTGATCTGGTATGCAATTTATAGTGTTGTTCATAGCATCGTAGAGTGTTCACCTGCAGCTGGAACAGATCAACCTCAGAAATACCAGTGTTGTGCTCAGGAGAATCTCCACCATTGTTACTTGTCTTCCTCTTCCTCTTATTTTGTACACACTGGATGGTTAGATTCTGACCAATCTACTTGATATGTTTGGGCTTCAGTCTCACTAAGGATAATGATACATGCTCAACTTAGTTCCACAATTGTTGCAAGGTTCAAGTGAGAAGAATAGGAGATGCATTTTAATGGGCTATACTTACTACTATTAAGTCATACTTCACAGTTACAATTTGTCCCTGAAAAAACCAATTCTCACTTGTTTGTTCTACAATGCTGCTAAGAAACCCAATCCAGACACCGTTATTATAGACTACTAGTGCTTTTTGGTTTATAATTCTCACTTGTTCACTGTGCAGTGAAACTCTTAAAAGACCGTAAACATTGATATGACTGTTTTTTTTCATATTTATCCATTTATTTGATTATCATAGTTCCATTGGTTCTGGGGAGAAAAGCTCCTAGACACATGGGAGATAATTGAGCTCAATATCTCATTGGTAGGGGGAAGAAACAGCAGTATTACAGGTTTAATGGTGAGATCTTGTCATATCCTCACTCACTGATAAAGCTATGTGAAATTTTCACATAGTATTTACAGCAAAACACACAAAAAAAGGAAGCACTGTAATGATTTTAGAGATGAAAATATCTAAGACCATGATATATTTTGGAATAAAATAGATATCTAACAAATTTTAAAGTAAAAATTAGCTTCTTTTCTTTGACAAACTGCCAGAATTTCAATAATCAATATGCTCAAAACTTACTTCAATGCTATAAAAATTCATAGCTCAGTATATCTTGGGTCATTTGGGGCCCTATTTTTTCTTTCCTATCCGTAAGCACCGATATGTCTCTTGAACTTATTATTGGCAAGGATTACATTTTATGGAAACATGGTGATGAAAGGTAGTAGATTATGCCTCCCCCAAATATGCCACATTTTGAGACAAAGACAATTGATTAAAAGCAGATATAAGAAAAGCTCTCTGCTCTCCTCCTATTTGCCTGAAAGCAGGACATAAATTTGTACAGGTGTCCTTTCTCCCTTCTCTACCAGGAAGTAGAGAAGTTAATTACCAGGGACAACTGCAGAACTTTATCAGCCCAGAGATGACATCAAAGGAATGCACATAACAAATCTTGCTAAAACTAGTCCTTATCTAGCATTATTTTCCCATATATTTGCCTTTCCACAATTTGCCACCCTCAGAAGCTCAAAGTCCTTTTTCTCTGTCTTGTCAATCCTCTACAAAGTTATTTTTCTTTGATAAGATGGTAAAGAAGCTCAAGTTCTAACCACTCCTTCGAGTTACACATCACTAAGTATTCCCATGTGCACATGTAATACATGCATTAGAAACTTCTGTTTGCTTCTCTTTGTGTTAATCTTTTTTCAGTCTAATTTTCAGGACTCCAGCCAATGAACCTAAGATGAATAGAGGAAAAATATGTTTTTCCTCCCCTACAGCAGAAAGAGAGCTCAGGAAAAAAAAAGGAAAAAAATTACACATCATGTGATCATGACAAACTGGAGCAATTCTGACATTCACTATTTGATCAGCCACCTCCAGGTGTATTCTTCCTTAGAATTCCTTATATCTGGAGTCATCAGCTCTTCCCAGAGGAGATAATCGATCTCTTATTCCTATGAACCACAGACACAATCTAGTGCTGGCTTCTCCCTCAGCAACCCTATTCCAAGAAATGAGAAAGTATTTTATTCTAAATCTTAACATGGCCTTTTCTGTACACTCAACAGGACAAAATATAATTACTACTTCAAAAAGAATAAAAGGAAGGACAAATCCCATCCAAACATTTCTCCTTACCCAGCATGGTTCCTATGGTTCATTATTGCAATTGCTTCCTTTAAAAATGCTACCAACTCAATTGCACTCTCTCACTTTCTTAATTACTCTCACTTGGCCAATTGGTCTCAAACTTTCAACTATTTTCACCCAAGCAGCTTGAAAATTTCTGGGGAAAAAAAATCTACATAAATTTGCTGACCATCCCCATTTTAAATTTATAACAGTAATCCAAGAAAGTCTAGTATACTGAAGCCTAATATATTTCCCTAGGTAGTTTATTTTCTCACTTTCCAAAATGGCCAGTTTACTACTCCTTCTCTCTCTTCAAATCTCCTACTCTCACATCCCAGCTCATTCTCAGCTGCTGAGGTTGCCTCTTTCTTCATGAGTAAAAGAGAAGCAATAGGACGGTTTCTTTTTCATCCTCTGCACTGATCAACATCTCAAGATCTTTACTCTTTTTACAAGGCAACAGTACCTCTGCTCGCATCAAAAGCCATCACTTCCATTTGAGCACTGAGTGGCAGACTTTCTACCCTCTCAAGTTCAATCCCACCAATGTAAAAAACACTTTGGTATCTCCCTACTTATAAAAGGAAGAATTCCTTCTCTTATGCCCTCCTCAATCAACACCCTTTTCCTCTGCTCTTCTTCACATAAAAATTTTTCAAATGCACTGTGATTTTTGATGCCTTCACTTTCTTATCACTCATCTGACCAGCTCATTAAAACTAATTTGTCATAAATAGCTTTTATTATGTTGAGATATGTTCCCTGTATACCCACTTTGGTGAGAGTTTTTATCGTAAATACGTGCTGAATTTTATCAAATGCTTTTTCTGCATCTATTGAGATGATCATGTGTTTTTTTTCCTTTCTCTTGTTGATGTGATGTATTACATTGATTGATTTGCGTATGTTGAGCCACCCTTGTGTCCCTGGGATGAACCCCACTTAATCATGATGTATAATCTTTTTTATGTGCTGTTGGATTCTATTTGCTAATACTTTGTTGAGGAATTTTGCATCCATGTTCATCAATGATACTGACCTATAGAATTCTTTTTTGGTAGTGTCTTTGTCTGGCTTCGGTATCAGGGTGATGGTGGCTTCATAGAATGAGTTTGGGAGTATTCCCTCTTCAATATTTTGGAAGTGTTTGAGAAGGACTGGTATGAGCTCTTCTTTGTATTCCCCAGTGAAGCCATCTGGTCCTGGACTTTTGTTTGTAGGGAGGTTTTTTATTGCTGATTCTATTTCTCTTCTAGTGATTAGTCTGTTCAAATGATCTATTTCTTCTTCTTCTTTTTTTTTTTAAGGCTAAGTTGAGTGCTATGTTTATTTAATTTTAATTTTTTTAATTTTTTTTATTGAGTTTTAGTCATTTTACAATGTTGTGTCAAATTCCAGTGCAGAGAACAATTTTTCAGTTATACATGAACATACATATATTAATTGTCAAATTTTTTTTCGCTGTGAGCTACCACAAGATCTTGTATATAGTTCCCTATGCTATACAGTATAACCTTGTTTATCTATTCTACATATGCCTGTCAGTATCTACAGATTTTGAAATCCCAGTCTATTCCTTCCCACCCCCCTCCCCATTGGCAACCACAAGTTTGTATTCTATGTCTATGAGTCTGTTTCTGTTTTGTATTTATGTTTTTTTTTTTAGATTCCACATATGAGTGATCTCATATGGTATTTGATCTATTTCTTCTTGATTCAGTTTTGGTGGACTCTATGTTTCTAGAAACTTGTCCATTTCTAAGTTGTCAAATTCATTGCCATATATTTGTGCATAGTATTCTCTTATGACTTTTTGTATTTCTGTGGTATTGGTTGTAATTTCTCCATTTTCATTTCTTATTTTGTTTATTTGTTTCCTCTCTCTTTTCTTCTTGGTGAGACTTGCCAGAGGTTTGTCAATTTTATTTAGTCTTTCAAAAAACGAGCTCTTGATTTGATTGATTCTTCTATTGTTTTTTAAATCTTTATTTTATTTACTTCCTCCATGCATAATACTCAATGGTGAAAAGTTGAAAGCCTTACAGCTAAAATCTGGGACAAGACAAGGATGCCCACTCTCACCACTTCTATTCAATATAGTATTGGAATATAGCAGTTAGACAAGAGAAAGAAATAAAAGGGATCCAAATTGAAAGATAAAAGGTAAAATGTCACTACATGGGAATGACATGATACTATATAGAGAAAACCCTAAAGGCTCCACACAAAAACTACTAAAGCTGATAAAAGAATTTGTCAAGGTAGCAGGATACAAGATTAACATATAGAAATCAGTTGCATTTCTTTACACTAACAATGAAATATCAGAAAAGGAAAGTAAAGAAACAATCCCTTTTAAAATTTCATCCCCCCAAAAAAATACTTAGGAATAAATCTGACCAAGGAAGTGAAAGACTTATACATGTAGACCTACAAAACACTGACTAAGGAAATTAAAGATGACTTAAAGAAATGGAAAGATATCCCATGTTCTTGGATTAGAAGAATTAATATTGTTAAAATGGTCATACTACCCAAAGAAATCTACAGACTTAATGCAATCCCTATCAAATTACCCAGGACATTTTTCACAGAAATAGAACAAACAATCCTAAAATTTATATGGAATCACAAAAGACCCAGGATTTCCAAAGCAATACTGAAGAAAAAGAATGAAGCTGGAGGAATAACCCTCTCAGGCTTCAGAAAATACTACAGAGCTACAGTCATCAAAACAGCATATTATTGGCACAAAAACAGAAATATGGGCCAATGGAACAGAATAGAGAGCCCAGAAATAAACCCACAGACTTTTGGTCAATTAATCTTTGACAAAGTAGGCAAGAATATACAATGGAGTAAAGACAGTCTCATTAGCAAATGGTGTTGGGATAACTGGACAGCTGCATATAAATCAATGAAATTAGAATACTCCCTCACACCATACACAAAAATAAATTCAAAATGGCTTAAAGACTTAAACATAAGACAAGATACTATAAACCTCTTAGAAGAAAACATAGGCAAGACATTCTTTGACATAAATCTCAGCAATGTTATCCTAGGGCAGTCTACCAAGGCAACAGAAATAAAAGCAAAAATTTTTAAATAGGACCTCATTAAACTTACAGGCTTTTGCAGAGCAAAGGAAACTGTAAGCAAAACAAAAAGACAACTTAAGAATGGGAGAAACTATTTGCAAAAGATGACACTGACAAGGGCTTAATTTCTAGAATATATAAACAGCTTATACAACCTAACAAGAAAAAAATAAACAACCCAATCCAAAAATGGGCAGAAAACCTAAACAAGCAATTCTCCAATGAAGACATACACATGCCAATAGGCACATGAAAAAATGCTCAATATCACTAATTATCAGAGAAATGCAAATCAAAACTACAATGAGGTATGACCTCACACCAGTCAGAATGGCCCTTATTAAAAAGTCCACAAACAATAGATGCTGGAGATGGTGTGGAGAAAAGGGAACCCTCCTACACTGTTGGTGGGAATGTATTTGGTGTAGCCTGAATGGAAAACAGTATGGAAATTCCTCAAAAGACTAAAAATAGACTCATATGATCCAACAATCTCATTCCTGGGCATATATCCAGAGGGCACTTTAATTTGAAAAGGTACGTGCACCCCATTGTTCATAGCAGCACTATTTACAATAGCCAAAATATGGAAACAACCTAAATACCCATTGACAGATCATTGAATAAAGAAGCTTTGGTATATTTCTAAAATGGAATACTACTCAGCCATGAAAAAGAATAAAATAATGCCATTTGCAGCAACATAGATGGACCTAGAGATTGTCATTCTAAGTGAAGTAAGCCAGAAAGAGAAAGAAAAATACCATATGATATCACTTATATGTGGAATATAAAAGAAAAAAAGACAAATGAACTTATTTACAAAACAGAAACAGACTCACAGACATAGAAAAAAAACTTATGGGTACCAGGGGTGAAAGAGGAGAGTGGAGGGGTAAATTGGGAATTCTGCATTTGCAGATACTAACTACTCCATATGAAATAGATAAACAACAAGGCCTTACTGTATAGCACAGGGAACAATATTCAATATCTTATAGTAACATATAATGAAAAAGAATATGAAAACAAAAATATGTGTGTATATATATATGACTGAACTATTATGCTGTACACCAGAAATTGACACAACATTGTAAACTGGCTATACTTCAATAAAAAGGCTGATTATGTCACAAGATTATGATTGATTATGTTATATTGATTATGTTAAAAATCAAATGTAAATAAAATATCTATGTAATTTAGAAAATGAAAATAAAAATTACATTTGTCTAAGCTTCTAACAGCTTCCACATTGCCTTATCCAAAGGTTCTCATCTGAGTCAACATCTTTGTATCTCTTAACTCTGCTGACCTTCTTGAAATAGGTCTATCCTTCTTGAGACACTTTCCTCTCTGGAATCCACATTCTGATCTTTATAACATTGTTTGCTCCTCAGCCCCTTCTCTGTTCTTACTTCTTCTCTACCTCCACATGATGGAGTGATCCAGAGTACAGTTTTGTCTATGCTCTCTTCCTAAACCAGTGGGTTCTCAAGCCTGGTTGCTCACTCAAATCACTTAGAGAGATCTTTAAATACATGGTACAGGGAATATCTACTCAAAGATTCTACTTTAATAGGCTTGATACGAGCATAAAATATGTATTTTTAAAAAGCTTCCTAGATGAGTTAAAAGTACGATCAGGATTGAAGAACACTGCCCTAAAAAATACTGAGGCCCATAGCTTTAAGCACCAATTATATGCTGATGATTCCAAATAGATATCCCCAGCTCACACCTTTCCCCCAAGCTTTAGACTCCATCTACCTATCAGATATCTCCACTTAGACATCAAGCATCTCAAAAGGAACATATTTAAAATGGAATTTGATATCTTACTTATCTTCAGTCCTATACAGCCAATCTCAAGTATCATTGACTTCCTATCCAAAATATATCTTGAGTGTATCCCTTTCTCTCCATTTCCATTCCCACTTTTCTAATTCAAGCTGCCTTGATTTCCTTCCTTGACTATCACCACAGCCCTTCACCTGTTCTTGCTCCTGTATCCCACACCTCCCGAATCCTCCACACAGTAGGCAGACTTTGTTAATGTTAATCAAATCATGTATCTCCTTTCTTTTAATGTCCTCTAATTGCTTTGCATTGCTCTTACAATAAAATACAAACCTCTTACTATGGTTTACAAGACCCTATATGATTTACCCCAAAGTGCTTCTCAAGGCAATTTTTACATAACGTTTTCAATTACTCACTATAATCCAACCCTACTACCTCTGTTCTGCAAACACATCATGATTTTTCTTGCCTTATGGCCTTTGCACTTGCTTTTCCCTTTGTTAATAACACTACCTCTGTGTCAAACTACGTAGGTTAAAACTCCATCTCCATTATTTCTTAACAGTGTGGTCTTCAAAGAGTAAGGTAAACAAGATGTCTCAGTATCTGCATATTTAAAAATAAGGTGACAACAGCACCTATGTGATAAAATTTTGACATAGCCTAATCCATGTAAAGGTCAACAGAGAAGTACTTGGAACATAATAAACATTCAATAAATGTTAACTATTATAATTTTCTGAGTATCTTATATAAAGAAAGATATCTAGTCTATAGGGTATCTAGTCTATCACCTTGATTTTTGACTTCAAAAAGCTTTTCATCTTCTTCTTCTTGATTAATTCTTTAAGAAATTTTATGTTGATTATTTTCTATCTTCCCAAACCACACCTACCACTACAACCCAGACCCTACTAGAATTTAAGTTCCATGAAGGCATAGATCGTATCTGTCCTCATCAGCACTGATTATACAGAACATAGAAAAGAACCTGGCACAGAGTACACACTCAGTAAATATTAAATGAATGGTGGTTGGTATAAATAGAGCATATTCTAAATTCATGTTCTTTTTTAATTTTTTTGGTGGGGGGAGGTAATTAGGTTTGTTTATTTATTCTTGGAGGAGGTACTGGGGATTGAACCCAGGACCTCATCATGCACACTACACATGTTCTCTACCATTAAGCTATACCCTTTCCCCTAAATTCATGTTCTTTTTAAGAGAGAAATATGTGAGAATAAAATCAGTAAATATCAGTGAGTACAGATATTCTAAAGATTAATAGCTGTTTTGTTGAGTATAAACCTGACTGTGTACCTGTTTCTAAGACAAGACTTTCAATAACTCAGAAGTGGAATGTGACATATTACCTCCATAGAAAACATAGTTTTTCAAAAATTTGTTGTACATTTTCCTCAATCATGGTAAAACCAATTGTACTTTGTAAAAAAGGCACATTATTGAAATAAATTCAGTTTTTGGTAGTCAAAAGGAAGCCGTGTAAGGTAATATTTTCATCTAAAAGTTGTAAGATCAATCCATTTTGGATACAAATATGGTCATCCAATCTACAGTAATTTCATTGGAAGGGAATGACCTAAAGCTTTTCTTCTTTATAATATCAAGACAAATATAATCTTTACATTTCTTTATAAGTCATTTTTTAGAAATAATATAAATTTGTCTTGATTACTACTACTTCATCCACAAAAAAAACCCCGTATTTTATCTGCTTAGAAAAGGATATGAACAGTATAAGGCAAGTTCAAAGACTCTCAAATGAATAGAGAATCAGTCACACTGAAGGGGGCTCACATTTCACAAATGAGTTTTCAAGAGACACCATATTCTTCATCATATTCTCACCATTTAGTTTGAGTGTATTCTGAAAAATCGTATGGGAATTTCAAGAACAAATGTCCCTTTTATTATCTTGTAAAAACCCCTAGGTTCATTCCAAAACATCATTCTATATTTTTATTGAACTTGAAAAAATGAAATTAAAGAATAAAAATTTCTTTCTTATGGTGCTAATATTTCAAAACTAAGCTTATAAATTGTCAGTACACCTCAGCATTGAGACTAATGAATCTCTGCTCTCCTCAGTTCACTCTTTGTGAAATAAGGTTGAATGGAGGAGTAGTGTCAATTGCTCATTTATTTGAATCACACTAGCTGCCTAAGAAAACCCCAAGTAAAGGCAAATTGATGCATAGATTTTCTGTTCCCACATTGCTTTCTTGGATTCCCAGTGCTCCAATAATTTCTCCCAAGAAGAAAGCACAAAAACAATTTGAATTATATTGCATATTTAATTTCATTTCAAGGATTGACTGTCATCTCACTAAAAACCATGCAGAACTACCTCACTAGTAGTTCTGTATTTCTAATGATCTGTGAAAGATGAATTACCCATTTTGTACACATATGAAATGATTCTCTTATATCAAAGGTGTTTTTAAGAGCTTCTAAAACATTAGACTTTACTGCAATACCTTGATGACAATTGGGAAGAATTTGGGTATTAACTGTCCAACAGTAACAATGACATGTTATTTTGGAAGAACTTATATGATGGAATAACTTTATAAGTGGGTTACTTTTTCAACACCATTTTGAGAAGAAAAATAGCTTTTAAAATAATAATTAAAAATTTACAATTGTACATAAAATATTTGAAGAGGAATATATCATTCATCTGATTCTAAATAAAGTTAATCCTCGAACAATGCAGGTTTGAACTGCAGGTATCCAATTATACCGGGATTTTTTTTCACTAAACATGTATTACAGTACTACATGGTCCATGTTTGGTCAAATCTGCAAATGTGGAACAGCAGATATGGAGAGCCAACTATAAAGTTATACACCCCAAACTCCCATGTTGTTCAAGGACCAACTGTAATAAGTAAACTAACAAGTTCCTCACTCACCCACCTCCTCCCATTCCATCTACTATTCAGTAAATGTATACTTGAACATCAATATTAAAATAGCACAAGTCAATCCACAGTGGGCTTTATATGTGAGCAGACTTAATGGAAAGATGCCAAAAGACACATCCTTTCTCCAAAGATATCTCCCATTTGATCTTGTCTGAAGCACAAATTATTGATCATTTAATTGAGCATCATCTATAGAAGAACTTGGTTTCATCCACATATTGCCATTTGGAATCAAGAACATGACTTACTACTTTAACAGAAGTATATTTCTCAAATTAGTTAATCTGAAAATCCAGGAAATTAATCCAAGATATGATACTGGAAAAGAGAAGTTTGCAGGCATTATGTGGACAGCATGTAGGAAGGTCCACTTGTTCTTGGTTTAGATACTGAGTTTTGATCCAGGAAAGAAAGTACAATGGATCATTCCAGGCCATGCTAATATCTATTGGAGAGATTTACAAGAGTCACTTCTGTGACCTAATTAGAAAAGTCAGTCATCAGATATGCAGTAGGAACAAGTGTATGTGCAGGAGGGAGAAAATAAACAGTAAAAGAGAAAAAGCTTGGAGGTGGGGGAGGGAATAAAAAGAAACTAAAAATCTGGAAGAGTCCAGAAAAGAAATATTTCTGGACAAGTCCAGAAAAAGTAGGAATCCTTGTGACATTGAATTTCAGCCACCCTATTTGTGAATACTTGGGCACACATCTCATGCCAGGGAGACATTTGAGAGGGACAAAGCTATTCAGAGAATTTTGGAGGTTATGCTAGAATAGTGATTCCTAACATTTAGACTGTGGACTCCTGGATGGGCTTGAGTTATTTCTTCAATAACTGAATCCTAAAATCACCACTTTATTAATATCAACTTTGATATTAAGAACAAGAATCTGCACAATCACAAAGTTCAGAAAATAACTGATATGGTGGACAATCAAGCACTAGATAGGATGCTGAGTTCAACAAATAATGACTTTGTTTCAGCCCTGAAGTTCTGTTCTCAAAATCCAAGCATGAGAGTGGTGCATAGCTAACATACAATAGCTGAGCCCTTTTTGTTAGGAGTCAAGGGATTTCTAAAGGAGCATGGCAAAAATAAAGGCTGAGTTGATGTGCTTGTAGGTACATGGTAGGCTAGGTGTTATAGATATTTGTCAAAACTGAGTTAATGGCCCAAAGACACAACAGTATCTAGAAGAAAATCAGTGGATTTGCTTGCAATGGCTAAACAACTGAACTATGCCTTTTTTTTATGGGTTGAATTGTATCTTTCCACAAAAAGAGATGTTGAAGTCTTAACTCCCAATACCTCAGAATGTGACCTTATTTGGAAATAGAGTCATTGAAGATACAATTAGCTAAGATGATTAGAGTACGATAGGCCCCTAGTCCAAAAAAAAACTGATGTCCTTAGAAGAAAACAGTTGTGTGAAGACAAGACACTTATAAGATAAGAAACCCATGTAACAACAGGTAGAGACTGAAGTTATACAGGTACAAGCCAAGGAATGCTCAGGACTGCCAGCAATGACCAGGAGGTAGGGAGAGGTGAGAAAGGATCCTCTCCTGCAGATTTCAGAGGCAGCGTGGCACTGTCAACATCTTGATTTCAGACTTCTAGCCTCCAGAACTCTGAGAAAATATATTTATGCTGTTCTAAGCCACCCCAGTGTATGGTACTTTGTTAAGAAAGCTCTAAGGAATGAATGCAGCCTTCTGTGCTGGAGGAGAGGTCTTTGGGCCCTCTGCTCCAAGCACCTTAGCGTGTCTTCCAGATTCTGCACACAATGTGCTTGAGGCTCTAAGGGAATAAAAAATTTAGGGATGTTGTTTTCATAAGGTCATTATTTTCTTGGTTGTCTCCTCTTGCCTAACTCTTCTGCTCTCTCATTTTATCCTCCAAAAAGCCCTCTCTACCACTGGGTCCTGAACAAGTGGTGTCCCCTCATGCTATTCACCTTTGCACATATTAACCCTGTAAGTAAAATGCCCTCTGCATCCACCTGGGTCTCTCCTCCCCAATCTTACCACACTTGAGTCTTCCTTTAAGACTCCTTTCTTCATAGCATTTGTTGAATGAATAAATGAATATATCCTATCAGAATCTAGACACTTATATAGAAAGTCTTATAGTATATTCACTGTTTATGAGCCAATAAAATTAGAAATAAATTGGAAGGTGACAAAAATATATACTTGGAATTTAAGAAAAAATGGAAAGGGAAAACAGAAATTAAAAACTATCTAAGTGTTGGAGGGTTCCCTTTTCTCCACAGCCTCTCCAGCATTTGTCATTTGTGGACTTTTGAATGATGGCCATTCTGACTGGTGTGAGGGGATACCTCATTGTAATTTTGATTTGCATTTCTCTGATAATTAGTGATATTGAGCATTTTTTCATCTGCCTATTGATCATTTGTATTTCTTCCTTGGAGAATTGCTTGTTCAGGTCTTCTGCCCATTTTTGGATTGGGTTGTTTGTTTTCTTCTTATTAAGTCCTATCAGCTGCTTATATATTCTGGAGATCAAGCCTTTGTCGGTTTCATCATTTGCAAAAATTTTCTCCCATTCCGTAGGTTGTCGTTTTGTTTTACTTATGGTTTCCTTTGCTGTGCAGAAGCTTGTAAGTTTAATTAGGTCCCATCTGTTTATGCTTGCTTTAATTTCTATTGCTTGGGTAGACTGCCCTAGGAGAACATTTTTTTTAACCCCCGTCCCCTCTAGGAGAACATTTTTGAGATGTATGTGAGATAATGTTTGCCTATATTTTTTTCTAGGAGGTTTATTGTATCTTGTCTTATGTTTAAGTCTTTGGTCCATTTTGAGTTTATTTTTGTGTATGGTGTAAGGGATTGTTCTAGCTTCACTGATTTACATGCTGCTATCCAGTTTTCCCAACACTGCTGGTGGGAAAGCAGTTTGGTGCAGCCACTGTGGAAAACAGTATGGAGATTCCTCAAAAGACTAAAAATAGACTTACCATATGACCCAGCAATCCCACTCCTGGGCATATGTCCAGAAGGCACCCTCCTTCAAAAAGACACCTGCACCCCGATGTTCATAGCAGCACTATTTACAATAGCCAAGACATGGAAACAGCCTAAATGTCCATCAACAGGTGACTGGATAAAGAAGATGTGGTATATTTATACAATGGAATACTATTCAGCCATAAAAACCAACACCATAATGCCATTTGCAGCAACATGGATGCTCCTGGAGAATGTCATTCTAAGTGAAGTAAGCCAGAAAGAGAAAGAAAAATACCATATGAAATCGCTCATGTGTGGAATCTTAAAAAACAAAACATAAATACAAAACAGAACAGACTCATAGACATAGAATACAAACTTGTGGTTGCCAAGTGGGGGGTGGGGAGGGAGAGACTGGGAGCTCAAAATTTGTAGATACTGACAGGCATATGCAGAATAGATAAATAAGATTATACTGTATAGCACAGGAAAATATATACAAGATCTTGTGGTAGCTCACAGCAAAAAAAAAAAGTGACAATTAATATATGTATGCTCATGTATAACTGAAAAATTGTGCTCTACACTGAAATTCGACACAACATTATAAAAAGGCTATAACTCAATAAAAAAATGTTAAAAAAGTATAAAACAGGAAAAAAAGCTATCTAAGAGGCAAATAAAAGAAAAACACTCCATATAAAAAATAAATGAGAGTCATCTCAAGTTGTTCTCTCTCTTTGACTTTTCATGAATCATTATACATCCATAAAAGAATAGAATCAATTTGTCAATTCTCCAAAATTTTCTACTTGGGATTTTGAATGGCATTCCATAAAATGTAAATTATAAAATGTTAGTTTAGCTTTTATAATGCTATTTTATCACTCATTAACCTAGTATGTCTCTCCATTTAAACATGCCTGCTTTTATACTCTATTTAGGAGAGGTCTAAAATTTTCTATATAAATGTCCTGTGAATTCTTAGTTAGATAAGTTGCTAGCTATGTTTTGAGTCTTGTTGTAATGTATCCTGGTTTTGATTATATTTTAGTTAGATGTCACTGTTTTAAAGGACTGCTTTACCCATATTATTTGAGAAAGGTGACAACTTTATTTCTTTCAAATCATTTTTTGTTCTTATTCAGTTGGCCAGAGGATCTAAACTATGATTAACACTAAATGTGACATCTTTGTCTTAAGGACCACCATAGAGTGGGGTGCATCTTACCTTGGACCACTAACTATAATACTGGCTGTTGATTTTTTAAAAGATTTTTGGGGGGGTGGTAGTTAAGGTTTATTTATTTATTTAATTTTAAAGGAGATACTGAGGATTGAATCCAGGACCTCATGCATGCTAAGCATGCATGCTACCATTTGAGCTATACCCTCACCCAAGCTGTTGATTTTTTGGGTTACTATGCATTAGCTATTACCTAAGTAAGAAATACCTTCAATTTCCCATTTGCTATATTTTTATAAAAATGTATTGAATTTAATAAATATTTTGCCTGCATATATTGCCATTGCATGACTTTTTTGCTTTAGTTCAAAAGATGTTTAATATCTAAGAGAGTTTTTCTGATATTGAATCATCTTTTTTTATAGATACAATCTCTACTTAATTATGAGTTGTTTTTAACCACTGTTAGATTCAGATGCCAATATGTTGTTTAGGATTTTTCAAAATGTGTCACCAGTTGAAATCAGCCAATAATTTTAATTTTTCATACTATGCTTTTTCAGTGAATTGGGCAGTGTTTTCTCTTTCTTTATATTTTGTGAAATAAGGTTATGTATTTCTTGAAAGTTTGGTAGAACTCATGTATAACATTATCTAGATCTGAGGCTTTGGGGAAGAGGTGTTATGAGTGAACGTAAGGGAAAAGTAGATAAGGGTTTTCATTTCTTTATGCACTTTTGGTCCATGCAAATTTTCTACATTTAATTAGATTTTCAAATATATTTTCTTATAATTGCTTATAACATTTTAAAGTGATTCTAATGTCTATTCTAGCTGCAGTTATTTTCCATTTTTATTCTGTATTTGCTTATTTACATATTTGTTTATTTTTATTAATCTCATTTAAGACTTGTCTATTTCATTAGTCTTTTCAAAGAGCCAAATTTTGGGGTTTTATTATCATTTTCACTGGTTTTTGTTTCTGAAATTCATTCATTTCTGTATTTTTATTATTTCTTTCTTGTGTTTTTTGTTTAATTCCTTTTTTAGGTTATTGAGTTGAATGTTTAGATTATTCATTAAAATCCTTTTGTTTTCTGATAAATATTTTTAAGTATATAAAAATTTATCTACATATTGCATTCCATACACTTTCCGATGTACTTTCATTGTCGCCACTGTCATTTAGCTGTAAGTACTTTATAATTCACCAATATTTTTTCTTTACTAAAGGAGTTACATAGTAGTTTTTCTAAAAATTTGTAAATATATAGGCTATTTTAAGTTATAATTTTGTCATACTTTAAAAATGTTGTTGTATTACAGTCAGAGAATATTATCTCTGAATATATTGAGTCCTAGAAATTAACTGAGGCTTCTTTTGAAGCCTAGAACATAGTTGAATTTTATAAATGTTTCATGTGTGCTTGAAAAGAACAGGTTTTCTGTGTTTGTTGAGAGTCAAATTCTCTCCATGTATATATATTATAGTCCAAGCTTAATAATCATGTTATTCAATTACCTTTTATTGCTTGCTTAATCTATCACTGTCTAACAGAAAAGTGTGTAATAAAATCTATAATCACAGTAGTTGATTTCTTCATTTCTTTGCTTAGTTCTGGCAATTGAAGCTCTATATATTTTGACACTACTGTCAATGTATAGATGTTCAAGACTGTATATCTTCCTGAATTATGTTTTTTCTTTTTTACAAACATATAGTGCATTCAACTTAAAATCTCTTTTGTCTGAGGTTAAAGTTGCCTCTCCAGTTTGCTTTTCTTCATATTTATATGCTATATCTTTTTTCTCCCATTTTATTTTAATAAATAGCTAGATCTTACCCTAGTGTCTGTTTGCCTGCTTGATTTTTAATCCAATTTGATAGTCTCTATATCTGCATGTGAATCTAACATATTTATATTTGCTGTAATCTGTTGTTATATTAGGATTCATTTTTGCATCTTATTTCATGTTTTTAATTTAATAGTCATTTTTAAACATACAGCATCTTCCATTTTTATCTTTCATTGGACACATCAGATTATTCTTTGGAGTGAAGACTGAATATTATATTTTTGTTCATCAAATAATTACACTACATTATTAAGATTAGTATTTATGTTTAGCTTGATCAATCCATTTCTGAAGTTTCTCAATATCTAGAGCTTCCCTCCTTTAGACAAAATAAGTAGCTGAGCACTCTCTCCTCTCTCCGCTCTTTTTTCCTACATTAGTACCCTTCCTCACAACATTAGCATCATTCAGGGCAACAGTTTTCAAAGTGTGGTCCACAGCCTTTTGGGGTTTCCCAAGATGCTTTCAAAACACCTGCAAGGTCAAAATTATTTTCACAATAACACAAAGTATTCATTTGCCTTTTTCACTCTGCTTCTATCATGACTGTACAGATTTTGTGGTGGATTTTGCAGAGGCCACATGACATACCATATCATAACAGATTGAATGCAGAAGAACAGGTGAGAATCTAGATGTTTCCTACTATGCTAGAGATTAAAGAGATTTGCAAAAACATAAAACAAAGCCAGTCACAAATTGTTTCTGTTTTAGAATTTTTTTCATAAAAAATTTGTCATTTATGTTAACTTGCAATGGGCTCATTAATGTTACTTTTAACAAAGTTTTAAATTTTCTGTTTCAGTTTTTAATATGGTAAATATTGATGGGCATAACCTACATAAACAAAAGCTCTTTGGGCATTCTAAACAATTTTTAAAAATGTAAATAGATCCTGTGACCAAACTATTTGAGAAGTTCTCTATCAACCTAAATCTTGATTTTTTAAAAACTTACACTTACAAAAATTAGAACTGAAAAAAATAATCTTAATATTGTGAAAATATGAAAGTAACTTATGTATGTATAAAAGATGGAGAGGATATACAAAGTTATTACAAGTTTTTGTCTCTAGATGGGATGAGTGTATGAATTTTAATATTTTCTTAAGCTTTTCTGTATTCCAAAGCTTATACAATAAACATAAGTTTATTGTATAATGAAAAAAAGTAAATCTCTCAAACCTTCCTGAGCAAGTGCAGAAAATGCGAAGAAGGGAAAATAACCATTATTTATTGAGTAGCTACCATATGTTACATGCTCTCTGCTGGATCCTTTTAAATTTTACCTCCTATGATCATCACATGAACATTGTGAAATAGATATTATTAAGAGACTGTAGTGTCATTTTCTATATTGGGATTTTGTAGGCTTTTGACATGAAGTATTTATTTTCCCTTTCACAAAATAAAAATAATCTAATTTTAGAAACTTTTTTAAAATGGGCTTTAAAAATAGTTACTCTGATAATGATAATTTCGGAGAGTTTGTTTCCTGTTTTACATTTCTCTTAATGTAACACTACTTTTTCCAGTGAATCATGATAATGTATATTCATGCCCCGCAAAATGGAAGTTTTAAAATACTTTGAAAATGACAAGGATATAACTGTTAAACACCATTTTGTGTCCCTCAACCTATAATTGTCACTGTGCAACTAAAAGGAAAAGAAACCAGAAAATAAGATCGATAACCCCACAAATGTAAATAAAATTCACCAAATTATTTTTTGAAACAGCAATGAATGACAAAAAATGGGGGGGATATAAAGCCCTCAGTCTGCATTTCTGGACCAGATTTATGTTGGTTTATATATAGGATCACAAGATTGACAAAGAAAAGTGATTACAGTAGCAAAACTGCAGCAAAAACTTCTCACATGTCAAAGCAAACTTAGGAAATCAGCAGCTCTTAAGACAGAAGTGGAGGTTGGGAGAATGTTGAGGAGCAATATTTACATGATAATTAAGCAGTGAAATACATACAGAAGAGGAACAAAATAAAAAAAATAAATTCTCTCACTCAAGTGTCAATGTATATTGCACATTACTAAAGAAAGTACAGGGAAAAAAATTATTCCTTGGAGTAAAATTGAGCAGCCTTAAATCCAGAGCTCATGTTCTATTCCTGCTAGGAACCTGAGTCACTGTTTTATCTCAGGCAAGTAAGTCATTTTGCTTCTCTTTGCCTCAAATTACTCATCTATAAAAAGCTTTACTTTCAGCATTCTTACAGACCATCCCATCACGCCTCTTCTTTAGCCACTGAGTGCCGGATATCAACCCAGGAAGCAAATTTAGGAATTAATTCAGAAATAAAAGCTCCAACTCCAAAACATAAAAATAAAGATGGAACATAATGAACAAGCTAACTCTGAAAGTTCTCAGTTGTATATTTCATTTTAGTTCATGGAGATGATTGACATAACCTTTAAAAAGTGCTATTTGCTGTTGTTCAGATTAAATATCACTTATGTTGAAGCTAGATTATAGATACAGAGAGAGCCCACATTATCATCATTCTACCCTGGGAAAACTACTATATTTTTAGCAATGAATTTCATAATTTTGTTTTTGTTATTATTATTTTACAAACAGTAATGAATACTATTTTAGTACATGCCAATTCAAGCTCTTTTTTTCAAGTTGAGCTATTCATAAATAAAAAAAGATTTTTAATGTAATGGCCATTCATTTAATGTAACCATTCATTTAGGAAAAGAAATACACGTCAAAACCAAAATGAGGTATCACCTCACATCTGTTAGTACAGCTATTATCAAAAAAAAAAAACCATGAGTGTTGGCAAGAATGTGAAGAAATTGGAAACTTTGTACACTATTACGGGAATGTAAAATGGTGTAGCCTTTATGGGAGACAGTATGAAAGTTCATTAAAAATTAAAAATAGATAATCATTTAACTGTATATGTAAGTCAAGTTATTATGCTGTGCTCCTTAAACTTATATAGTGCTGTATGCCAATTATATCTCAATAAAACTGGAAGAGAAAGAAGAAAAATCCAATTCTTTTTAAAAAATAAAATACAAGGGAATAAAGAGAAGGGGGAACAACCTAGAAATAGCAACAAATCACAATGTGGGCACTTTATTTGGATTCTGATTCAAATGAAATGCAAAAGAAAATCATTTACAACATTTGTGTTAGATTAACTGAATTAACAAACTCAATAAATGGCTTTCCTGAATTAAAATAAATTAAAAATATCCCAATGATTCAGCAATCTCACTTCTGGGTATATGTCCAAAAGAATTGGAATTAGGATCTCAAAGAGATATCTGTACTCTCATGTTCACTGCAGCATTATTCCAAATAGCCAAGAAATGGAAACAACCCAAGTGTCCATCAAAGGATAAATGAATGAATAAAATGTGAAATATATATATATATATATAAAGTTCAGCTTTAAGAAAAAGGAAATCCTGCCATATGGGAAAACATATGAACCAGGAGGATATTAATATGCTAAATATTAAAGTAATAAACAATAGGAAAAAAATAAAAGTGAAAATGCCTCTAGACTTATTGTTCCTAGTCCCATTGTCGGGAAGATGGCAATGACCAGAGTGTACTTGGATGCAACATACCAAGGATGACAGAACCTCCCAGAAAACTCTAGATCGCTCACTTCCAAATGGTTCTGTGTGAAAGAAATCATCATCTGGTTTCTTTGTGTGAAGAAAATTTGATAGGAAAATAACACATCAAAGGGACAATGCTGAATAGTGAAAGGATCATTGGAGAGTCCTCATAGATCTGCTGGTGAATAGTTTTGAGACAAATCTACTCACATCTCTAGACTTTTGCTTCCTTATCTGCATAATGAAAGCACTGTCAAGGTTGGTCATTTGTAATTTGTGCTCAAAGAATATATAGGGTAGCACAGAATTTCCCTAGGACAACAAAGGGAGATAGGATAGGAATTCTAAGACTTCAAGTATACCAGCTTTTACTTGTCCAAGATATTAGACTGGCACTCAATCAAACCATTTCTAAATACAGTAAGTCGTTACTGCTAATAGGCAATTACCTCCAAGATATTAAAATTCATAATTATGAATTTCTTAGAAAATTAAGAATAATGCATACAATATACTACTGTTTTCTAACAACAGGAAACACTGTATATGAGTCATTTCTGAAATAAATAAAATTTTTAAAAAGAGTCATTTCTGAACACTCCATTCTTATGCCTATCTTTCCATTGGTTGGAGTGACTTCATCTGCTAGCAACAATATGGAAATATTTACTCCATTAGCTGGAAGTCCAGAGTTGGAGAGGTGGAAGGTAAGACAAGACCTTCAATGGCGCTAACTTGAGAGGTGGATTCATTGAGAAGTTAATCAAGATTAAACTTTAGAGGCTATCACTTGCATGGGCCTCCATAAAGCCCTTCACTTAATGTTGTATGCAGATTTATGTATTAATTTTCTTGATGAGACCCCCCCCCTCCATCCACCTCATAAATTGTTTAATCTTTAGGTCCCAGAAAACTTGGATCAATGCTTGGCTGTGACATAATTTCCCAGCAAGTATCCTAGTAATGCATTCTTGATGGGGTCAGCTTTGCTCACAAACTAGCTTGTCTCTGGATTACAAAATGGCTTCCAACAGCTAACCAGGTAATATGCCTTCTCATTCTCTTCTAGATGTTCACTTCCAGGCATTTTTTAATTCCTGCAAAGCATGGAATATATATCCTTTGTTTTGTAATGATGGACTGTGCCCCTGGTTTCTAGGATGATGTCACACGCTAATTGACTTAAGCCTAGATTTCAGAACCTACTTACTGGCAGAGGAATTGATGTTGCCCAACTGGCTCAGAGAAATATAAACCCACCTTGAGAAACGGGGTTGGAGTTAGCTTACCCAGCGAGGCGTGGGCTGATACTGGAATAATTTCAGATGTGGGCGGACCTAAGCTAGTATGGGTTTACTGACATATGAGAAGAACCTTGCTCAGGCACTCCTGGAAAAAAAAAATTCTCCCTCTTAAGAGAGAGCCATAGTAAGCCACTCTGTCTGTCTCTGTTTCTATCTGTTTCTCCTTCTCTCTGTCATCTAGTGGATATTAACATAAAACTACATTGCCCCAGTGGCTGCTGACAGCATCCTACCATCACGAAGGAAGCTAAAGAAAGCACAAAGTTCACATATAATATAACACAAAGCTGTCACACACACACACCCCCACACACACAGATCTAACATTCTGTTGTTTTCTATAGTAAATCAGCCCAACTTCTATACTTCTTGTTATGTGGGCCAATAAAAATTCTTATTTTAAAAAAAGTTTAAATTCAATTCTTTGCCATTTTCAGACACACACACAATCTAATGATAAATTCGTTAAACTTTTAACATTCTACATGCACCAGAAAATGATCATTCAATTACAATGGAATTAATCCTTTTATTTTCTACATCTGTTAAATTCTCAATTAAAAGTATAGCCTTTATATTAATATTTTTTCTATCGTATCATGATTTTCACCTTGATGCCTTTTAGATATCCACGTGGAACTATGGGGAGAAATACTGGACATATGAGAGTAAAGTTTAGACAGTGCTCTGGGAAGAAGTGTAAATTTGGAAATCATGTGCATATTTAAATCCAGGAGTCTAGATGAAGTCATCTAAGATATGAGTGCAGACAGAAATTCAGGGTAAAATGAGGCCATCTGGAAACCCCAACACAAAAGAGTGATAACACCATTGATTGAGCTGAGTTAACCACTAGGTTCTCCTCATAACAGATACATTTCTTAATTTTACTCTTAATGCAATCAGGGTAAAATCCTCTCTTCCTGACTGCCAATCATAGTGGTGAAATTACTGAACAGATACTAATTTAGTCCTTACTATGTACCAGGTCTCCATGAAGATCACAGGATTTTCGACAGCTAGCACCGGTGACAGCAACAGATAAATAAAATAGAACCCTAATAATACTAATAGAATACTAAATAGAATACTAAAAGGTGTTGGTGGTTTTAAAGGAGCAAGGCTAGAGGAGAGAGAGGGAAATAGAGAGCAATACGGGGAGACAGACAAATGCATTGAACTGCTGAGCAACCATCAACAGTTCCTCCTCCTTGGGTTGCCAGGGCCCAGTAATGAGGAGCTAACAATGTTAAACAAATCTCCAGAGCAATTGCTTTTCTGTGTATATAATAAAATGTATAAAACAGGACTTTTTAAAATGTGCTTTATCATAAAAGAAATTAGAAATAGGATTTAAAAATAACAGTCTCTTAGGTGGTATTTAAATCTCCTGTTGCTGCCCACCTTTTTAAAGGTGCAAAATGGCATTTCAAAGAGGCAACTAAATCTAGAAAGCAAAGGATCACAAAACAGGTTAGCAACAGCTAGAGTTCATGATTATTTTTCTAAAAATAGCTACTTGTATTTTAGAAATACACAAAAGGTAATTTAAGAGGCTTTTTTAAAAATAATAAAATATATGTCAAGCCCACATTGCAAACCAGATTTAAACTCAGTGAAGTGATCTTTCATACATTATACAGTGGCAATTACCATGTAAATAGATTTTAAATAAAGTGATGTATTATTTAAAACCTCAGTGTTATATAAAGCAAGCATGGGGAAATGCTTGATGTCTATTTTATTTTCAAATCAGCAACCCTTTCCACATAGAGAGAAAGGACAACGATTGCACTAGATAATTTTAATTATATTTCTCATAATAAAGTTCTGTAGCTCCTATGATTATATATTTCCCCAACATTTGTGGGAAACATTATAATATCCCCTATATAATCATAAGGCTGACATTTTCCCCATTTGAAGGCGTTCTCCTTTCAGAACATTTTTAATGAGAACTCCTAGAGAATACATTTAATTCAGACTGTTATAAATGACCTAAAATAATAAAAATCATGATGAATGAGAGCCAGAATTCCCTCCCAGAGTAGAGAAATTTTTCAAGGTGTCCTTGAAGGAGCAGGTTGGAAAGGAGAGGAGGGAAGGGAAAGGATTTAAGGGGGGTTGCCTGGGCTCTACAGAGGAGACTGGATCTAAGCGACCAAGGCCAGAGCCAGAGTCTACTGACCACCAGGCCTCCTGTCAAATGGGCACCATCTGTATCGGCATCTGGGAGTCACATGGGAGTTGAGTAAGTGACCACCTAGTAAGCCAGTACCTTCAGGCTCACCTGGACTCCACTTGCGTAGAGCCGTAGGGGTGTCCTTCCCTTCCTGTGACTCTTCATCTGTGTTCCTGACTCTGGGCTCATTGCTCATCTGCCTTATCCAACTTAAGCCATGCTCATAAGTGGAGTGTGAGGAAAGATGGGGACAGATGGGTTCTTGAACACTAAATGAGATGACAGTGATGCGGGATGGAGGATTCCTACACTTTACCTGAGGGTACTCCATCTGAGATTCACCTCTTTCACCCACTTCCACTCAGTAAAGAATCAGAGACAAGGCAAAACACTTTCTGGAACATACATTTCTCAACTCAATGATCTAATCTCTTCAAAGCAAAAAATACTCTAGTTATTACTCAGAAATTGGGAACATAACTCTCTAAGATTCATTCAGTTGTTATTTATCATTTAATAATCCCTGAATTCTCCTTGTCTCCTTCTTCAATTCATCCTCTAAATTTTCAGTTGGATTCCATCATTGTCTTTGTTCCTCATGGTACCCTCCTATTCATTTCATATCAGATTACTTTAATAGCCCACTATCCATTTCCCTGACCACAAATGTCCTTTTACTCAACAAACATTTCTGAGCTCCTACTCTGGAGATCCTGCAGTGAAAAACATGGAGTAGGACTCTGTTCTCATAGTTTCTCATAGTTTTTGTCCCTGCATTCATGACCAAAGTTTTAATCCAGCTTCCTAAAGTCATCTTTCAACTTAATTGAACTATACATTGCTTTTTAAAGCAAATGTAAACACTTCATCCTTGGCAATCAAACCCTCATGTACTTATCCTTATCTCTAAACATTAAACTCCAGACTATTCACTGAGAAAACTGTAGTTCAGTTCAAAGAGAGAGTGCCAGACATGTGTGTGAATTCCACTGTTGCCCTGGATACAGCTTCTCTATGATTCAGCTTCCCAATTTCTAAACTGGAGGTAATATTTCTTCCTTCACAAAATTTTTGAAAGACTGCAATGCCATGATGTCAATAAAGCTATTTTGCAAACTGTAGAGGGCCATATCAAAATCAGTTATTATATTAAATTATCTTTCACATTAATGTTCCGTACCAATACCAGACTTAAACTGTATTGGAACCATGACTGCCTGCCCTTTTCTTTCCACCAAATCTAATGGAATCTAGTGTAAATCTAAGGACACCTTCAAAATCTATTTCAAGTTCTATTCCCTCAGCATTCACAATAACAGTAACAGATTACACCTACTGAAACTTTACTACATGCCATAAATAAAGCATTACTAATGCACTATCTTATTTCACCTTTTTAACAACCTTAGGAGGTAATACTATTAGAATCTTCACTGTGCATAAAGAGAGAGAGCATTATCTAACTTGAGGAACTTGACCACAGAGGCACAACTAATATACAATAGACTCACAAGTCAAGTGTAGGTAGGCCTCTCATTGAAGAGTCCATGATCAAAACTGGTACATTACATTTCACTTTTGTGGTCTTCTATTAAATCCCTTCCTTATCTTCAACTTCACATCAGACTCTTCCTCTTCTGGATTTCTGCAGCAGTGAATTTTTATTCCATTTTTCACTTTACACAGCCTCTGTATAGTAATAGTAACTTTAGTAGTAACAGTAGCTATATTTTTCCATAATGGTTATCAACTTCTAAAGGGAAGAGGTCATGGATTCTCCTTCATTTATGTTTGGCCCCAAGCTCCTATACATTACTGCATGGAAAGCAAAAAATTAATAAAAAAGAACCTTGCCTTTACTTTACATTATAAAGAAACCAGATAAAAGAGGGAAGTAATGTATACAATAAAGAAGAATGAAATAGCCACACCTAATACTGGAGTAATTTAAGAATTAGAGTAATTTTTTTCTCCTTTAATCATTATGGCTTGAATTTCCTTACATTTGAAAAACATAACCCTGTATTAGTAAGCCAGGTCTCCAGCAAAATATATTTTTCTTGCCTGTTCTGGCATGTGTAAGCGGGTTTATCTTTTGAGTTTGTTGGTAGCGGCCCACTTAATATTAAATCCTTCTTAGTGCCCTGTTAAGGAAGCTTGGTGAGAAATTGTGTTTAATATGTTAGTGAAGTTATAACCTGTCATGTTATTTAAATGTCTGATTTTGGAGAGTGTGTTAGAGTGTGAGTGTGTATGATAATGATCTTTGTGTGGTACTGCTGAGATAGCTGAGATAGTTCTCACTGAAGAAGGGATTACTAGTGCTCTCAAGGAAAAGTAGGAAAATAGTTTCCTTGATTTTTTCTTCATTAAGCCTGGGGGATTTAGTAAGAAACATCTGTTTGTTCAAATTGAACATTAAACTCATAAAAGGGAAATTCTATATAATACATTTATTTCTAAGTCTTCATACACACCCATTGATTTAGACATAAACATACAACAATTGATTATCTCTTAATTGAAGGATGTGTGGGTTCTAACAGAGCATAATAAATGAAAGAAAACATCCAATTTCACAGAGTTTAACCTTCCTCAGTACCATTTTTCTCAACTTTAAAAAGTATACATTAAATCCCATCTCACAAGACCATTGCAAGAATTTTGTGAAATGAGAAAACATCATGACTGGTATGTATTGGATATTCAGTAAACGTGAATTCCTCAGTTTCTTATGACCAATCCTCCCCCACAACACAAAGTTATTTTTAATCTCCCATACTGAGACAAAGGATAATGGTGAGAATTGCAAATAAACAATTACCTCCCCCTAGAAAAGAGAACAAGGAAATAAATTAATATACATGTACATAACCTTCACTAGTAATGTTCCATGAAAATATGACTATCCTTAACAATCCAGAAGTCACTGATGATGTCTCTAGGGAGCAAATGGGGAAAATAGTGTTTACTGGAGCAGAACAAAGGGAACAACCTGTAAGATGAGATCCTTAGAGTCAGCATCTAGCATCTCAGTTCATTTGACTTTATTCCTTCTCCTTTGTCCCACGACGAAACATGAGAAGTAAACACTAGGAACTGAAACTCAGACTCAAAATACATACATAAAGATCAACATACATAATTATTACAAATGTCACTCTGTGATAACTATTACCTATCAAATTTTCTTAGTCCCTAGGCTATGACCAAGAAAGTGGGACATTAATAATCAGCCAAAAGCCCTTCTTAGTGAGTACTTGGCCTGCATTAACAATCACCCTAGGCACTGTGAGGCACAGAGAAGTATAATGCAAAGTTAAATGCAATAAATTAAACCCAACAAACTTCCATTCAACTCAACCCACATGCAGGGAGACAGTGGTAAAATATTCCATGGAAGATCCAAAGACAAACCCTTCAATAAGTATTTGGTCCAATAATGGATTATAAGAATGCTATTTGGCTTAGGTTATAAGTGCTATAGATTTTGAAAAGAGAAAACTATCACTGAGCTCAAATGAGATTTTGTAATATTTCATTAAGTAAATGGGAATTTAGTTTTATCTTAAAAGCTGGTGGTATTTAAGTGGATAAAGCAGACAGGCCATGGTAATAGGTTATTGTGGAAAAGTGAACAAGAAGAATCAATGGTACCTTCCTAACTTCTGACAACTCTTTCTAGAGAGATTGTGTGGAGATGCTTAGTGATTTGATAGGAAGTATGAACCATGGATGGTTTGTCTTTTGTTTTCTAGCAGCTAGATCCCAGTGGCCAAAGAGTAGTATTTGTCCACGATTGCCATGAACACCTATGCTTAGACAAATCTAAGTATCCATAAAAGAAAAGTACCTATATGAACCAATATCTCAGTCTAGAGATGACTCTTTGTCAGAAGACTTACCACTTTAATAGGTCATTCATCTTCGAAAATACATTAGCTTAGTTCAGTTAAGATGCATTACAGTTGACCACTGAACAACATGGGTTTGAACTTCACGGGTCCACTTATATGTGGATATTTTTCAATAGTAAATATTATAGTACTATATGGTCAGTGGTTGGTTGAATCTATAGATGTGGAGGAACCTTGAATACAGAGGCCAGAGGACTCACTATAAATTATACCCAGATTAACCCCTGTGCTGTTCAAAGATCAACTATATATGATTTTAGAACATGGCTAGTTTTTTTTAATATTTTTTTAATTGAGTTATAGTCATTTTACAATGTTGTATCAAATTCCAGTGTAGAGCACAATTTTTCAGTTATACATGAACATACATATATTAATTGTCACACTTTTTTTTCACTGTGAGCTACCACAAGATCTTGTATATATTTCCCTGTGCTATACAGTATAATCTTGTTTATCTAGTCTACATATGCCTGTCAGTATCTACAAATTTTGAACTCCCAGTCTATCCCTACCCCCAGCCCCTTGTCAACCACAAGTTTGTATTCTATGTCTATGAGTCTGTTTCTGTTTTGTATTTATGTTTTTTATATACATATAGATTCCATGTATGAGCAATCTCATACAGTATTTTTCTTTCTCTTTCTGGATTACTTCACTTAGAATGACATTCTCCAGAAACATCCATGTTGCTGCAAATGGCGTTATGTTGTCGGTTTTTATGGCTGAATAGTATTACACTGTAAAAATATACCACAACTTTTTTATAGGACATGGCTAGTTTTAAGGTTTGCAAAAAGGAGAAAAGAGAAAAGGTGGCTTTATGTTTGATTATATCCACATATTCTGACCCTCACCCCGTACAACCATTTAAAGAGAAATATTTTATTTTCATAGGAAAGCAGAGTACAGATTTTAAATGATATTGATATAATAATATTTTAATTTATTTTCCATTATAAAATATTTTCATTTCTTAAGAGGCAAAAAATAAATTCAAGGCAAAGAGATAGTATTTTAGAGCTTAAAATTGTTCATTTCTTTTGTACAGTACTTTTCTGACACAACTGGAAAAAAAGAAATTATTCCCATTTGAAAGTTGAGCAAACTAAGAATCAGAGAACCAGACTAACCTGCCAACGATCTAGACAGAGTCAATGTTATAAATTAGATATCCTGAATTCTAGTTCCATGTTCTTTTCTCTAGACTCTCCACCCTCTCTATAATTGCTAAGGTGAATGCAACTTTATCAGCCCTACAAAAACTTCAAATGTGAAAGGAAAAAAAAAAAAAAACATCAATAACACATCTGACATGACAAGCAAATAAAATGCTAAAGAAATTATACACAAGAATGACTTTTGTTTTCTCTTTTCCCAGCACCAACCTTCCCAATCATTGAGTGAAAATGAATAGAGTGAATGAATGGCAGTCAATCCATGCATGAGGATAGACAAAATAGTTATCTTGACTACAGAGAAACAGAATGAGAAATTAACAAGAACAAGACAGTTGTGGAAGGAGGAAAGAGAAGTTTTAGAAGGAATAAGTCTACATAACTGAAATACAATCAAAATATTTTACAGAGCGCTTCTTCAAGAAACATCTTATTCCAAGACTGAGTCAAAGAAAAACAAATTTAGAACACCTTTTTTTTTTTGTGGCAGAAAGTAAGAAAATTCTCAAAAGATGATGAGAATAAATCAAAAGGAAACAGAGGATAACTTGAATGGACTTTCACTGGCTGAATCTGGGACAATTTGTTATTAATAATAATAAAGATGGTAACAAAAGCAACACTAGTAGATTGTAACCCTTTAAATAAAATAAGAAGTTATAGGGTCCATAATGATAGAGCAGAGAGAGAGAGAGAGAGAGAAGGTACAGTGCCTCCTTATGGTAGATTATCAACTAATAAACATAGGAAGAATGATGGAGTAAAAGTCAATATTTTTCAGCAATTGTAAGTATTCAGTATTCAAAAAATATCAATAGGTGCTAAATTTAATGAATGAAAGTTTGAGAGGGAATAAGATACTCAGACATCTTCAAAGTGTCTCTCCCATATTATTTATTAACTACATATGAGAAAACAATGACATATGATGGGAAAATCTGCCAACGACTTACCATATCTAAGTGATCAAAATCAGCATCACCAATAATCAGACAAACCAACATCTCGTGCCTCCTGACATGACGCACTAGTAAAAACACAACATCTCATACATAGTATTCCTGCCAAAATGCACAGCCTAAATCTAATCAGGAGGAAATTTTAGACAGTCCAAAACTGAAGGATATTCTACAAAATACCTGATCTTAACTCTTTAAAATGTCAACACCATGAAAGATGTAAGTCTTAGGAACTTCCAAATTAAAGGAGCCAAAGAAATATGACAACTGAATACAAAATCTGACCCTACATTGGTTCATGAAAGGAAAAAAAAAGTTGCTATAAAGGACATCATTGAATCAATTGGAGTAATCTGAATACAAATACAGTTTATATTATACGGCAGTATCAATATTAAGTATCCTGATTTTGATAATTATACTGTGATTACATAAGACAATATTTTTGTCCATAAGGACCACACAGTGAAATGCGAAATGTTTAGGGGACGTGAGAAACAATGCCTCTAAGTGTCAAATTGGCCAGAAAAAATTTATATCTATATATTAGATATAAAAAGAGAGACAGAAAGAGAGAGAAAGGATGAATGGCAAACTATTAATAGGGAATCTGGGTGAAGATGAGGGATATGTAAGAGTTATTTGTACTACTTTCACCACTTTTCAATTGTTAGAAATTATTTCAAAATTTAAAAATTGAAAGTTGGAAAATAGCAAAAATTGCAAAATAAAAACTTTGTCACAGTGAAGTACACCTTCTGCTAGTAGAGCTTCTGAACCTTATTAAGCTAAGTAAGTCCTTCCCCTTTCTACAATCTTAAGATTCTTTAATAATACAGTTTTTCTTTCAAATCATTGCTATACTGTGGATTCTCAAGACTTGGGATGGGGGGATGGGTGTACACTCAGTGGTACAGTGATAATGTGTGCTTAGCATACGCGAGGTCCTGAATTCAATCCCTGGTGCCTCCATTAACAAACAACAACAACAACAAATTAAAGACTTGGGATAGATTACTAGATCCTAAAGTGACACAGTGAAACCGTCTCCAAAATCTGTATTTGTGAGCAGGTTAACAGGAAAGCTGCACTACTGCTTCTTCCACCAGAGGGACACAGCACTGGGGTCACTGAACTATGCCAATAATGGTAATTTACCTGAGCTGTAATTAACTTATTTTCTTGTTTTTCCTACCACTCTAAGGGCTAGTCCACTAAACTCAAGATGCTCACTTTCATATCTGTTTCTTTCCTGTGTATCAAAAATTTATGTTTGGACAGTTACTCACCATTTTCATCTCTTTCTCAGATATATCCCATGTGAAAAACAGACCAAAATGAATCTGGTCATTCAGCAAACATCATTATTATTAACCTCTGGTAGTTATATGCCCCCTTCCTTACTACTCCCATGCTATGTGGTTTAACAGTGTAAAGCAAGTTTCAGAACAAATGCTGCTCTATGTACAAAAGTTTACTCACAAGCAGGCATGGCATTTGTTCTATAGCTGAGAAAAGGCTCCCTCTCTGACCAATAATTCAAACGATGGAATCAGGACGGTGAACTTACTATAATCTCATTCTTTTCGTAAAAGGGTGTTGGCTTGTGTAACACTACTACCAGCTGCCTGTTTCTCTCCCTACACACACACACACACACACACACACACACAAATGTGTGTAGGGGGAGGAAGAGAGGGAAGGAAGTGGTTCCTAAAAAAACAAAATCCCCAAAAAGTAGGTTAAAAACATTCACTCATTCAACAATGATGCAGATTGCTTCCTACATGCTCAGCCCAGCCCTTACATTTTTTCCTTAGAGCAGGGCTGGGCCAAATTTTCCATAAAGGACCAAAGAGCAAATTATTTTAGGCTTTGTGTGTCACATGGCTTCTGTTTCTATACCTCATCTCTGCCCTTGCAGTGTAAAAGTAGCCACAGACACTGTGGAAACAAATGGGTAGGGCTATGCTCCAATAAAACTGCCTTTTATAAAATAGGCAGCAGGCCTGGGCTTGCTGAACTGAGTGAGTATGAGAGTCCTAAGACAGACTCATACGTGATGAAGATTTTAGTGATGGCTTGAAATAGAGTGGACTTTCCTCAGTTTTGCCTTGGGCTCCTCATCTTTTTCTCACTTATCCCACTGTGCTTTTGCCCCTTATTGGTTCCCTATCCTTATAAATGTCGTGTCCCCTCTACAAAACTGAACCACAGCAGAACACTTTAGAATGCACAGGGAGTGACAGCAGAGCAGGTGATCTACAGGAATGAATTTTTCCTTGCTCTAGCCTGGTCACAAAGCTTGTTCTTTCCTACCTACTGCATAGTGACTAAATGATCTCCTTCATTATCAGAGTTAAATAGATTCTCTTTAAAGAACAGAAAATACCTTTATGCATAAGTTATTTTTATTAATGTCCATAGCTTTACTTTATAAATATTAAACTACTGCCAATATGTGTGCTGGCAAAGTTTTAGCTACACACATAACAACTTTGTTGGTAGGCAAGATTGCTATTAAAAGGATGATAAAATTGAGGCCTGGAGACATTCAGAAAGCTGCCCAGGTCTCTAAAATTAGAAACCTATCCTGTCTTCAGTCTTTCTGCTGTAAAATAGAGCACCACAAAGCTCACTCTAGGGACTAAAGATAAGCTTGACAGAATTTCAGAAGTTTAGAACCCTTCATTCTCCAGAACCATGATGAAATCAGGAGTCAGAAGAGAAAATGTCAAAGACCAATCCCTGGGAAGAGCAGAAGACACAAAGTCTAACTGTTTTCCCCTTATTTGCAAAAATATAGCTTACTTTCAGTCATTCATGGCAATAGCTTTAGAGTTTTGCTCATGATAAGCTTTCCCCTTGGAAAAGGACAGCCTACTGTGTAAATGAGAAGTCTCAATTCTTATTTTCCAAAGCAAAGAATTAATACAAAAGAGAAACTGAGTTCAAATCAAAAAAGAAGCAAATACTTGTTGCTGCTGTAATGATAATAGTCAAAACACTTTTGAAAAGTTGAAAGACGAAATAGACAAAACTAATTTTTTAACTAAGAAAAAATAACTTTGGAGGAAAATATTTTATAGTTGGGCTCAATAATGCAGTTACAGTCTCCAAAGATGATAAGGATTCAACTGCTTTCTTCTAAAAAAATACTTGTAAAGTAAGTAAATCAAATAGGTACACAAGAATTTAGTTTTTGTATGTCTTACGGTCTGAGGAGATTCAAGCCAATAAATTACATATTTGCAGTTCACTAATAAGATCTCAAATTGTGTCCATTAAAGGAGTAGTATTCGTTATAGGAAGGTGATTTTTATTCAAGTATTTTCCACTCAAAGAATTTAATTTAAAATGCTATATAAAATGTTATATTTCCATCATCCAGAAAAAAGTATTATCATTGTAGAGAATCTCATTTACTAATCATATCAAGTATTTTCAGCCCAAAACTTATTTTGTTCACTATTCATATCAAAGACTGGAAAGTACTGATTAGCAGATATTTTGACAATCAGATGTATACACTCATTCTCTCAATAAATTAGACCATTACTCTTATCTTTTTTCCAGCTCTCTTACCAAGTTTTCTTTATGCACTTGTGTTGTGTTCCTATTCTGATTATTTAGATTACAGTCTAGAATAAGCGTTGCTATTTGCTTCACTGGTAAGATACTACATTGCTTGACTTGATAATCTTTTTAGGACTGAGATGCATGCATTTTAGCTGGGGATTTTCGTACAGTGACTTATTTTCCCCAAAACAAACTTGCATTGGATCAAGACTCCTACAGAAAGAAGTATTATAAAAGCTATAAGAGGTCAAAAATGCCTTCCATGCAATTTTAGACAGGTGTCTTGCTTTTTAACTTCAGTAAAAGGCCTTTTAAACAAAGGAAAGATAGAAAAGTAGATTTTCACAAAGAAGTATTGTGAATTTTATCTGGTAAAAAAAGAAGAGTTTTCAAAATAATCTTTATAAGACACATTCACCTAAAAAGTACAATTATTTTTATTCAAATACCCTAGTGTCTTACGGTTACAAATGCTTTCATCCACATTTTCTCATTTGACTCTTACAGAAACCCTTTATTGCTGTTATGTTCCTTTACCAAATGAGAAACTGAGGCTCAGAATGGTAAAAAAAAAAACCATCTCTGACAGACGTAAGAGAATTAGCAAGGCCCTGAGCTGGAATTGGAAGGTAGAAGATCCATTTAGCTTGAGTCGTGTGGTTAAATTGAACATGAAAAAGGTCAGGCATATTAAAGCTGCCTCAAAACCAAGGGTAGCAAGCAGGTTAATTCTTATGTGCTAACTCTGATTGAATCATAATAGCTCTCTTGACCAGGAGTCAACATGCTATGGCCTAACAGCCAGCCACCTGGTTTTGTAAATAATATTTTACTGGAACATAGTCATGCCCATTTGTTTATAAAGTGTCTACATCTGCATTTGTGCTACAAATTGCACTGCGATGGCAGACTTCAGTATTTGCAACAGATACTGTGTTGTCCGCTGACATAAAATATGTACTATCTGACCACTTAACAAAGTGTTTGCTGCTCCAGATCACTGTGTTAAGGAGGATTCTGAAGTTTTATTAAGCCTTCATGATTGATTGTCATTTTCTGCCATGGACAAAGGAAGAAGGAAACTGCCTGTTACGCTTACATTGCCATAGATTAAAATGTCACCTATATTAGGCTGACTCTTTCATTTGCTAGATATTCTCTCTCTGCTCCAGTGTTAGGTCACCAGGTTTACATTTTCAGAAATTCAGTTTCCTAGATTCACTCAGAATGATAAGGACTGGTAACTTAATTCATGCTAACTCATCAAAATTACATTTTGGATTGGTTAATTCTAGTAAGGCTTAACGCAGGTCGTGAACCCAATCCTGAGTATATGATGGTCATGTGTCCATACCTATAATGCAGTTCATAACAGTTTCTATTTGGTGTTATATACTTCTTTATTTTTTTTTTCCATTGGAGGAAGAGAATCCTCCAATGAGTCCAAAAGCTCACCACAGTTAAGAACCATTTTTCATAGATCAATTATAATCCAAGCTAGGACTAGGCACGGTACTCCTGGGCATTTCATAAAAATACATTGGTAGAAAGTATAGTTTCCTAGGTGAAAAGGCAAGATATTGCTAAGTGAAAGAGACTCCAGGACTCATTTAGCAATAGCCTTTTAAGTAAACAACCAGAAGCAAGGCATTTCTAAGTAGCAGTTTTAAGGAGCTATTTTTTGAGAATCAAGGTTTTGCTTGACTTCTACTCATAAAACTACAGACTTTCTTTGTGTCAGATCCACAGTGGATAGTGGGAAGTGACCAACTTTTTTCTCCATGATCTAATGTCATAAAAACACTACCCAGCATGTGAATAACATCCTTCTATTGATGTACTCAAGGCCTTCTCAGAGAGAATTATCTATTTTATCAGCAAAACACTCCTCAGAGAGAAGGAAGGATAGGAAAGGGTACTGCTATTCTATTGGTAAAGACTGAGAGGCATACAATTTTTTAATAACCCATTTTTTTCAGAGATTTTCAATCAAGTAAACTTGGTAACTCTGACAATATAAATTTCATAGTATCTATTCTCCAGGTATAAACCACGTATACTCTCCCCAGTTGCTTGGACAAGTTGCAGTCATATTTTTTTAAAAACTACAAACAGAAAAATAGGCATTATACACATAATTTATATTATATTCTATATAGTTAATCATATGTATTATTTCTAAGTATACATATGTGTATAAAATACATAGACTCAAATACCTTTTGCCTTTTGCTTTATTTTTCCAAGTTAAAAAAGGTGTATCAAATACTCCTTCACACATTTTCATATTACTGCTGGTTTTTATTTTGATTCTCATTATTTGCAGTAGTCATGGGCTATAAAGTCCCCACGAATATTGAATTACTAAACACGCTTAGCATTCTCCCAGGGGAAATCCAGGGTTAGGCTCTTCCAAGCCTCTATTCACAACATTTTTGTCAACGAATCAATACATAACCTTGATTTATGTGTGTTTCTGCTTAAAGATAACTTTTATATTGTTGATTCATTAACATTGGACTTATAGCCAACAGCACTGGAACACATGCCTGAATGAAGCTTCTCTAACACATACTTTCTCTGTAAGGTATATCACAGCCATCTCACACTTAAGGGCATTCAACTGTACTTCAGCTTTATGCATGGGGGCTATTGCAAGCAGCAAAATCATCAGGAAAAAGCATAAAAATGCAAAAAACATACAGCACTAAATAGACTGTGAAAAGAACACTTGTTTAACACTATGAGAGTTGAAACAAGAAGGCAGAGCAATCACCTTGCTTGATTGACCTGAGCTGAGAACATGTGTGTACCATGACTCACATTTTTCACTACTTTGAACATGTCCACAAATCATCACAAAAGCCCCACAGGTACTGATTTGGGGGTTACAGATAAATTTTAGCAAGTAGGCAAATTTAAAAATGATGGAATCCATGAAAAATAAAGTTCTACTATATTTATGTAGATATATAGGCAAAGACATACTATAGCTGTAGACACAAACATATGTGGATAGAGACATATACATATACATCCACACAGATACATGGATATAGTCATCACCATTTCACAGACACAGACACTAACATATACACAGACCTCAATATATATACACAGACATGTACTTATCAGATCGAAAAAGATTGTTAATACATAATATTGGAGAAAATGATTAATTAACAGGTTCTTTCATACACTCGTAATTTGAATACAAATTACTACCAACATTGGAAAGGGTGTATGGAAATAGCTATCAAAAATTTTAAAGTGCATATACTTCATCAAAAAAACCACTTTAAAAAAGTCTATCCTATAAAATAATTATAGAAGTGAGCAATTTTCTAAGTATCTTCAATCTGGCATCATTTGTAATCATGAAAAATTTAAAATAATCAAAACAGCCCTTGAGGGGAACTGGTTAAATACATTATAGTCCATCCATAGAATGGAATATCACACAGTTGTTAAAAATAATGGTCTGCATGTGGCAACATGGAACAATGCTCCTAATATGTGTGAAAAAGAAAAAGGAAATTGCCATTATAGTGTGTAAATTGTGAAATAACCTTGTCAAATCCAAATATATGTTTATACATAATTCATCTAGTGTGAATGTTTTATTTTCTTTTATTTACACATACAAGGTATCTGAAATGACGTTAGCATTGGTTGTCTCTGAGTCACGTGCTGGCTTTTTGCTCTCAGATCCCTCCCCCACATCTCTTTGTCCTTTTCTGCATCACAAGGAACTACATTTCTTTGTCCCCTTCCCTCTGTCTCTAAGCTAAGTTCACGGATTTGGTGGCAATGTTGTAAGACCAGATGGTGGGAGGAGGGAGGAAGCCAGGGTCTTTCCTCCACTTACTCTCTGCTTTGGGCTGCATCTTCAGCAGCAGCTGCAGAGCCTCTGCTTGACTTCTCTCTAGCAAGGCTTTTCCTTTGTGGCTCCATTTCCCACCAGGCTGACTGATAGCTACAGCATCCACCATCAACTTCTCATCTTTAACAACGCTGACCCTTCTCTTTTTCCCCATCAGCCTAGGTGGGGCAGCACTTTCTGCTTCTGCTGACGTCTAAGTTGCCTTATGCTCCCTCTTTGGAGTCTCAGTTCATCAATGATCCTCCTAAGTCCTTGTATGAAATTTCCCTTGTTAAAATAACTAGAGTGGTATCTCTTTTCTGACTGGAACTTGATTGATGCAAGTAGTTGGATGAGGAGGAGCGAAAATATTTTCAATATTGTTTGTTTGACAAAATGACACAATACCAGGGGGAAAGGGATAACTTAAAAATTTTTCTTCCAAAAGTGAAAGTCTGAGGAAATTTCACATTTCAGAGTGATCACAGAGTAATAAAAAAAAAGTTCTCTTTCAAGGTAAGAAATTACTACTGTAGTCCATGATCCTTAGCCATCCTAAAATGAACTTTCCTTAACATTCATTACTGTTTCTCAGTGTAGTTTCAACTCAAACTAGAAACAAATCAAACTTTACACTCTTTGGCCCTGTTTTGATCTGTGGCAATGCATTTTCATATGGCTTGTTGTTCAGCCTCCCAGTTTGATTTATGTGCTGACCTGACAGGAAAGACCTACCCAGCTATCCCTGGAGGGTCACTTCATATTCGCCAAGTTTAAAATGATGGATAATGTCCAATGTGAGTAAAGGTAGGGGAATACATGGGCTTAAATAATGTGGCATCTTGCAAGATGGTTTTTAATTATCACTACACTCCAAATTCTTAGGGAGCAAGGATTATTTCTACCTTCTTTTGTAAACTCAGTGTATAGCACAATATCTTGGACTTTAGTAGGTGTTCAGAAAGATACTGTCTTGGTATGCCCTGTATTTCACTAAGATACCATTCTATTCTTGACCAGGAAAGTGATCATATTTCTCTCTACTACCTTTAGAGCTTAAATAAACACCATCAAAATTAAAATGGACTGGAATGGGGATACTCTATCCTCAATCTTAAACACTATCCATCACGTACTGAAATATTGAAATATCACTAGACTTCCAGACTCAGCTTATATTCTACCTGTTTCATGAAATATTGCTGATTATCTTGGCCAAAACTGATCTTTCTCTCTTCAGTCTGAATTATATTTATAGAATTTATCATTATCTACTTTAAATAATTTATACACTTCTCCTCTCTCTTGCTGAATTATATGATATTCCTGCCACTTAATAAAGACAGGAATTGGGTCTAATATTTTATGAAACCTCCCAAGTACAAGTACACTACTTGCTAATATAATTTTTTTTGCTAGATGGAAAAATGAATGAATGAATGACCAAAAGAGGCATAGATTAGCCCAGACAAAATGAGTCCAAATCCTGAAAGACAAAAGATCTGTTATGTTTAATTTAAACCTCTGCAACATTTTTTAATCAGTAAAATATTTAACCATTTTGGTAGCATGTTTTTTCATAATTGCATGAATTTTCACATCTTTATAATGCTGTTAACTTTTTGAAAATATTTTTAGTATCATTATGAAAATGTCACAAAGTGAAAATTGTTATTGCCTCCCACACCTATAATTTCTAAACATGGTTAAAATTATAATAACAGGATTTTCACTGAATTTGGATTATAGTCTGTAACAATTAAAACATAATTTCTATCATAAAATGCATTTTATATCTGGAGTTGAATATTTTATAAGCATTCCTCTGTGATTTTATAGCAATGGTGAAAATTTTAATATATTTTTTGTCATTTAAAAACCCTTTATCTGATTAACCATAAATCAACATGGGACATTAGCCTAGAAGTAAGGAGTACATCACAGACATCAATTACCTAATTCTAGCCTCATATTTAATAAGATTTCTCATACTATTGCTATAGGCGAGATGAAGGAATGCAGGGTGGATGAAAATACAGTTGAGTTGGATTTATAGTGGTTGAACAACCAGACCCAAGTGGTATCAATTCCTGGATTGGTCACCATAGAGAGTGATGTCTGGTGGTCTGTTCAGTCAACTCTGTTCTATCAATGAACTTCATGAATACACTGACAGAATGCATGTTTATTTGCGGATTACATAAAGTCCAATATATATAAAGACAGAAATAGGTTTTTAAATATTTTGATACACTTGAAAAATAATGACAAATCAAGATGACAAGATTTTAACTGTACATCGAGGGGAAATCCATCTTTATATTTAGGATAAAGAGCTGACATTGCATTAACTTTAATGTAAGGTAGTGTGGAAGGACCTTGGGCAGAACTATACACAAATACCTGATTCTCCACACACTACTGCCTTTGTGAACTTGTAAACTTAGGCAAGTGCTTGATTCTCTAAACTGTATACAATGGGGAAAACAATTCCTGGTTCACAGGATTTTTAGATGACTATAATTACCAGTGAGTATGGTATGTAGTAAGCATTCATTGATGGTACTATAATTATTGCTATAATGCCAAAAATAAATCTAAACAAAACCAAAGCACATTAGAATCCAGTTCAAGGGAGCTTATATATGCTGGCCTGAACACATCTGGGAAATTGTGCCCCATTCTAGACACCACACTTCAGAAGGAATCCTGGAGAACATCCAGAGAAAATCTAGACAAGTCCACTTACATAAAGAATTTTTGAGAAAACTGGGTATTTTTGTCTTGAGATGAAAGCCTGAAGAGACATGATAGCTGTCTCCAAATATTTTAAAGTACTATGTTGTGGAGGAAGTAGTATTTTTAGTGGGAATTATTCCAGGAGGCAGAAGAAAGACCAACACTTGGAAGTTTCAGGAAAATTAATTTTGTTATGCTCTGAGGACCCTCTCAACAATGACATCTGTTCACCAATGGAGCAGGCTGCTTCAACAAGCTCATGCTACCCTTCCTTTGAATATCAGGAAAATTATAAATAAAATTCACTGTACAGCCGAGAAGGCATTTTTAGATGTGTTATATTACTTAAAACCTATCATTAACCCCATAAGTCATGTATTATCATTCTTTTTTTCATTTTTCAGATGACAGACTATGTTTGACTTGTCCCAGATGACGCTGATAATAAGTGTCAGGTCCATGTTCTTAGGATCTAAAATCTTGTGCTTATTTCAGAATGTAAATTTGAGGGAGTCATAAGCTGGATATGGATTTGTAAAATAAGACATCTATAGTGTCTTAAGAATCATGAGTTACTAAATTGATATATTTAAGTTTTCAGGCCACATCCAGTCTGATTCCACTCTAGTCTACAAGCAGTTCTCCCTTTATGTACACTACATGTAGAGCCCGGGACATTCATTATTTCCTCTGATTTGTACAGCAACCCTGTGAGGCAAGAGGGCAGCTATTATTCATGTTTTATGTATAGAGAAACCAAAATTGTGAGAAGCAAAATGATTTAACCAAGGTCACGAGCTCAACAGTGACAGAGACAGAGGGAGAAACCAGAACTTTCTGACTCTGTACATTCTGTGCTTTCCACTATACCAGTCACCATAAAATTAATTAAAGATTCAAGACTTCTATAATGGATTAGCATGTGTGGGTACAGATGATCACTGTAAAAAACTAATGAGTAACCAACGCCCTCACCTAAAATTATTTTTGTCAATAAATTCTTTATATGCAATATACTTGACAAAATTCCAAATTTATAAAACTGCAAGGTAATTTTTCAATTAAATAGAAAGCTATATAAATGTCTCTTTAAATTTTATCAGATGACACAATGTATCTTATTAACATATTCAGTATTTCACACATCTTAGAGTCAGGAAATGCTTCCTAATTCATGACCCAAATTTCTCCTGCTCCAGTTTCCATCACATTCCCTCATGGCCTGCCCTCTGTGGGGAAAGAAACAAACAAAAAAGCTTCTTGTACATTTCCTTTCATCTCTATAATCATCACTAAATTATTGAAAGAAGGCTTCACTATGCTAAGTCTTGCTTTCATATTCTGACATTCTCACCTATTGTGTTTAGATCTCTCTTTATAAAAATAGTATCTTTATTTACTCCATGCTTGCATTACCTGAAAGACAAAGCCATATGAACCAAATTTTTAATTACTTATGTACTTTTTCTCAAGACTATCACAAAATAGTAATCTTGTTGAAATGACCTCAGCTTCCCTGTACGATTGTAAATATTTGAGTAAGAAGTAGAGATTTTTAGAGTTTAGGTAAGAACCTTTGTTACAGTCAAAAGCTACAGAGTCAACCTTCACTTCCTAGAGTCTCAATTCCAGATGTCCCCCCCAAAAAACTGTTAAGAACTATATTCCAGTTATTATGATTGTGTAACAAATTACCCCAGAGCACGGTGGGGTAAAACAACCATATATCATGCTTAAGAATTTATGGGTCAGGAATTTGGAGGGAGAACGTGTTTTTGCTCTACAATGTAGAACTAGAAGACCCAAAATTTGAGGGCTTACACCATCTGAAGGCTCACTCATCAAGGTTGATGCTGTTGTTTGGGAGCCTGACTTCTCCATTTGGGCTCTTGGTGTGGTCTCTCCACATGGTCTAGTTTGGGCTTTCATACAGCATGAAGGCTGAGAACCAAGGATAAATATCCCAAGACTAAGAAAGAGCCAGGATAAGCTATAATATCTTCTGACTCAGCCTTGGAAGTCCCACAGTATTACTTTCATATAATATTATTGGTGAAAGAAGTTACTAGCCCTGGTCAGATTCATGGAGAAGGAATATTTACATTTCTACCTCTTTGTGGGAAGAATATTGGTCACATTGCAAGAAGAGCACATGGAAAGTATGTATATCTATGTACAGCCATATATGGAAAGTATTATCTGCCACAGTGAACCCTCTGGCCATAATATATTACATCCCTTCCACACACATGCAATATACATTCATGTCTTGCCAAAAGATGTCCCATTACAGTATCAGAGCCAGGCTCAAGGTTCAGAATTTCATTATCTAGATCAAGCAGGCGTGGATGAGACTCTTCAGGTGTGGTTCCTCAAGTACAGATCATCTAGTACTGTTTCTCTCAGTTTGAGGATCTATAAATCAAAAACAATTTATCTGCTCTCCCACATACCCAATACGCAATGGTTGGACAAGTTGATAGTTAGTATAGGTCCTTCAGTTCAAAAGCAGGAGAAACTGGAGACAGACAGGAGTCACAGGTCCAAAGAAATTCTGAGATCCAGCAAAGCACATGTTGCTAATTCCTCACTTAGGGTTCAGTCCTACTGCCTGGGAATGATTCTTGGCTCTGCCCTCTAGGTTTTTGGTTCTACTCTCTGAGTCATCCTTCCTTTTCTATGTAAAAACATAACCTGTGTTTGCAGCTTGGTAGTTTTTTCAGCTTGGTAGTTGTTGTAGCTTGTTTCCTACCTGTAGATATTTGGAGATCAAATGATCTTCTTTGCATTTAGTACTTTCTTTGTCTCTTTCAGTCCAAAGTGATGTAGTTTTTTAATAAACATTGTACATTTCATGTGAATCAATTTATGATCTCCCCAACAAAACCACACTCATAAATCTCTTCAAGATAATCCCTCTCCACATTGGAGAGGAACAATGCTCTAAGAATTGTAACACTCTTAGTCCTATTGTTTAACAGAGAGCTAGAATGGTCCTCGAAGGCACCACCTTAGGTCTTTCTGAGGTCTTGACAAAGCGTCTTTTAGTTCCATCTTGGATATACTCTGCTCTGAAACCTTTTCTTAATTTAAGAATCTTGAAGAATCTTAAACTGAGAAACTTTTTTTTCAAACATAATAATTACTGGCTCTTTTATATTTAATATACTTCCATTAGTTTATCTCTCTCCTCTTATATTTTACTCTCAGCATCAAAAAGAAGCCAAATGGCACCTTCAACATTCTGTTTGGAAATCTCTTTAGCTTAGATCATCCAATTCATTAGCTGCATTTTTGACTTTCCATGTTATCACAGGTGACGATGCAAAGTTTTCTACCACTACATAACAAGGATCATTGTTAGAAGAAAGGAACCTCTTTCCTCTAATTTCTAGCAATATTTTCCTCACTTGCCCTTAAGGTCTCACTGACAGCCTCCCTCAGGTCCATAACAATCTTTTCAAGGCTCTTCCAACGTCTGTCTGTCTTCCTGTTCCAAATCTACTGCCATATTTTAGGTTTTGTTATATCAGCATCCCACTTCCAGGTACCAAACTCTGTTGCAATTATCTAATGGTATAATACAAATTATTCCAAAACATAGTGGTATAAAACAATCATTGATTATGCCATTGTTTCTGTAGATAAAGAATTTGTTCAGGGCTCAGATGGGCATTTCTTTCTCAGAGTTTCTCAGGCAGTTACAGTTAGACACTGGCTAGGGCTGCAGTAAACTGAAGGGTCAACCAAAACTGGAAGGTCCACTTCTAAGATGGCTAAACTGACTCACATGGCTGGCAATTCAGAAGGAGGCCCCAGTTCTTCTCCACATGGGCGTTTCCATGGGCCTGCTTGGGTGCTATCACAATATGGCCTCTGGCTTTCCCCAGAGCAAGGGGTTCAAGAAGCCAAATTAGAAGCTGCAATGTCTTTATTACCTAACCTTGAAACCAGCATCACTATTTCCATTATTGTCCTGATTCAGTGTGGGAGATGACTACATAAGGGCCTGAATACCAAGAGGTATAAATCACTGGGGATCTTCTTGGAGGTTGGCTGCCTCAAATTACAAGTGACAAATTAATATTAAATGTGAGCCTCTGCATCTTCTAACATACCAAGACATATCTTTGGATTATTTGCATCACTCAGTATGCTGTCTCCCTCCCACTCTCCCTCCCTCCCGACTCTACTCCCCTTGGGCCCTCTTTATTGACTCTTATTTCCCTGTCTTTTCAAATCTACTCTAACATCTGATCCTACAACTAATATTAATGTGTAGCTGGAATTGAGAATCATTGTTCTAAACCAGTGCTTCTCAAATACAAATCACTTGAGTGTCTCGTGAAATTGTAGATTCTGATTCAGTAAGTCTGGGACATGGCTGAAATTCTGTATTTTTAAAAAGCTCCTGGTTGATGTCAACATTGCTTGTCACAGACCACATTTTTGTGTTGTAAAGCTTTAGATCCGTGGTTCACTACCTTTGCTTCATATCTGAATCACCTTGGGGGTTTTAAAAAAATACTGATGTCTTAGAGTCCCATCTCCAGAGATCCTGATTTAACTGTTCTGTAGTTAAGGCGGGGCATAAGGAGTTCTGAAATCTCCCCCATGTGATTGTAATATGGAAGCAAGGTTGAAAATCACTACTCCAGTCTAAAATTAGGTCAGGCATTTGAGGAAAAGCAGAAAAATACTGGTAAATAAGAGTCCCTAGAAACCAGGAACTGATTGTTGTGGCAAGTCCTAAAAGGGTGAAAACCTCTGCCCAGGAAGACTCAGGTCCCCTGAGATGAGTTCTGTTCATGTTTCCAGGGAAACAGTAGAGCTGAGTCATTGGAATAGACTAGCTGTTTGTTTACTCAGCATCCACTGATGACTTTGCCTGGTCGGTACCTTGCACCTTGCCAGAGGGCTTCATGACTGCCTGGCCCCTCTCTAATCACCCTGAAAGGAAACACCCTCCCATACTCCAAATAAGGTCTGAGAACATCTCAGACCAAGAGAAAGGGATAAGACCTAGAACATCTTCTGTGATGGAAAGGGTCAAACACAACCGATACAAGATTTCCTGAAATTGGTCCCTTGCTATGCACTGGTACCATGCTGTGCTAATTTTTATATGAATTATCTCATTTATTGCTCACCAAAATACTCTAAGATGTGGGTTAACCTATTTTACTGATAAGGAAGTTGAAATTCACATAGGTTTACTAACAGAACCAAATTGCCTGGCTTAAAAATGGTAAAATTGTTATTTCTATTTGATTTCAGAGTCTAATTTCTTTATCTCTGTTCTAATGTGTCTCCCTAATATTTAAGTAAATATTTGTTGGTAGCTCTAAGTAAAGATAGACATATTTTATATTCAACATGAAAACTACACAAACTTGGCTGATAGGATGGAGTGTTGATTCATAGAAAAATGTCTAAGAAAATTTTCCAGGTTCTATTTTGGAAATTGTGTAGGTAGTGGGTTTTGTTAAATGAAGTTCAAGTTGAAGAAAAGGTTCAAGTTGGGAAGAGAAGGATTTTCATTTGCTAAACCTTGAGTTTGAGGTGCTGACTTATATGCAGTTGAAGATATCTACCAGTCAATAGCATACTTAGACCCATATCGCAGAAGTAAAATAAATGGGAGTTATTGGTTTATACATTGTGATTGAAAATAAGATATGGATGAATATCCTGGGGGAAACTTCCTGGCCTGAAAAACTAAGTGATCCTCAGACAGAATACAAACCAGATCTTCCAAACTTAAAGGCAAGCAGGAGAAAGAGGATTCAACCAAGTGACACCATAATTCAAAAGAAAAAACAGGATGTGATGACATAGGAGCAGAAAGAGGATACACATGTTTGAAAATGGAGTGAAAACTGTGCCGATAACTGCACCGTGTCCAAGTGAGGTATGGGACGGAGAGAGTTTGCCTTTTGAGAGGGAGGTTGCAGTTTAAATGTGGGGGAGTCAAATATTGTAACACTCCAGAAAGTTATATCTGGGTCCCTTCCAATGTGTCCCCCATATTTGAGCTAGGGTTTATTAATAACCTTATTACAGAGCGAGAAACATGTGCAGTGATGGAGTGCTTGGCACACATTCATACATCTAGGACATAGCAAAGTCTAGATATGAACTCAGATCTGTCTGGTTCTAAGATACTTGCTCTTTTCTTGTAGGTTTTTTTTTTTTAAGATAAAATTCACATAACATAAAAGTCACTATTTTAACCATTTTTTACACACACATTTTGGATTTTGGTATATTCTAAATTTTCTAAACCATGTAATAATATAGGTTTTTCCTTACTTTCCTCTACTTCGTATCTGCATTCTTCTTCTTTTTCTCATGATGATAAGCCTGGCTCCCAATAACTTCTATATATTTACTCACTTGCCCTGTCCTACAATAAACACAAAATAGTTGCATATTTACTATAACAATTCCATTATTATAATAAACATATTAAGTTCAAGAATATAGAAAACTGAGTTTGTACAGAGTGCTTAATCAAAAGTTACTTCAAATAATTCTTTTCTTTTGTTCCCAGTGTGGTTGTGTTATTGATTTTACATAGTTACATTCATATTTTTTATTTGAATTCAAATTTAGTGTTTATCTTTTTATAGTCTTTTAAAATTTTTTAGCTTACTTTCACTTTTTGCATGGAGGTTTTTTAACTTTAAAAATGGGCTCTCTAACAATGTTGATAATGACCTAAAGGAATTCAAAAAACAAAAAACATCTCCCTAGTTTAGACTGGGTAACAATAGGTGTCCTTTCAGGAAACATAAAATGCCACGTCCAGTTGGTGAGTTGGTTTATCCTACGTGGAATTACAGAAACCTTGACTTATAAACCTGCCGGTTGATGAATTTTAAGGTTTACATATACTGTTTTAAAAAAAAATGCATATGTGTGTATATGTATATATACACATATATATAAAGCCTTACTACTTATGCTACTTATTGGAATCACCCCAGGGGCTTTAAAAAACACTGATGTCTTAGAGTTCCACCTTCGCAGATCCTCATTTAATTGTTCTGCAGAGAAGCTCAGGCATCAGGATTTCTTAAATCTCCCAGGTGATTGTAGTTATGGAAGCAAGGTTGAAAATCACTGCTCCAGTCTAAAATTAGGTCAGGAATTTGAGGAGCACTGTTAGTTAATGAGTCCCCAGAAACCAGGAGCTTAGTGTGGTGACATGTCCTGAAAGAGTGAAAATCTCTGCCCAGGAAGACTTAGATCCCCTGATAAGAGTTCTGTTCATGTTCCCAAGGAAACAGTAAAGCTGAGTCATTGGAATAGATTAGCTGTTCCTCTAGTCAGCATCTATCCACGACTTTGCGTGGCCTTTGATTGCCACTTTGGTTGCATAAAGACATGACCAAAGCTTTGAAAGGACCATATCCTTCGACATTGGTCAGGTGAATGTCTTAAGCCAAATATCACCTAATTTCTACAAGCAGAAGGGAGACGAGATAAAGCTTTAGTATTCTCTGTTGCAAGATCAGAGATGTTGAGTAGCTGTGTCAGTCACATACATAAGTGGCATTAGGCAGACAGACAAATATCATGTAAAAAGCAGAACTAGGCAATATAAATTGAGAAACAAGTTCTCATACTCAGAACAATTCTTATTAGCAAGAAACACATGGAACATTTTCTGATTCAAGTGGAAACAGATGCCATATAACAAGAATAAACTGGGTGGGTAAGCAATTTTTATGTTAATAACAATGTGACTTAAAAGAGTGTTCTCTGGATGCAAATAATGATTTTAAAATAATGAGCCCATGATAACAATCTGCACTAGGAACCTATTTTTTAACTACAAAATATATTTTGCTTTCACAAATTTACCTGTGTTAGTGAATTTACTATTATTTCCGACCTATTTTATTTTATGTAACTGCAAGTGATAATGAGAACATAATTGTACATTCCTTTATATTGTCTCCATTTCATTCAAGAAAGTTTATCTATGTATACCACTTAAATCAAATAAGAAATATTTCAAGAAAACTCAAAACCAAAGATTTTCAGCATCTACAAATGTAAACCTGACATTTGATGTCAGCTTTAACTTTAGAAAGAATTCTCATGACATTAATCTCTATGTTCCATAGGCCAAGGCTTCTTTAATAATCAAACAAATGATAATGCTGAGAAAAATATATTCATATAGGTGTGTAGCTCTGTGGTATATCAAATATAGCTATAGCAGGACACAATATCAATATACAAAAATCATTTGTTTCTCAGACTCACAGACATAGAGAACAAACTTACGATTACTGGGTGTAAAGGGGGTGGGAAGGGATAAATTGGGAGCTCAAGATTTACAGATACTAATATATATATAAAATAGATAAACAAGTTCATACTGTATAGCACAGGGAACTATACTCAATATCTTATAGTAACTTATGGTGAAAATAGTATGAAAACGAACACATGTATATTCATGTATGACTGAAGCATTAGCCTGTACACCAGAAATTGACCCAACATTGTAAACTGACTATACTTCAATAAAAATTTAAATATATACCAAAAAATCATTTGTTTCTATATACTAACAAAAAACTATCTGAAAGAGAAATTAAGAAAGCAATCTCATTTACAATATCACCCAAAATTATAACACTTAGGAATAAATTTACCAAGAAGGTGAAAGATCTGTATGCTGTAAACTATAAGACACTGATGAAAGAAATTGAAGGACACAAATAAATGGAAAGATCTCATGTCCTTGATTGGAAGAATTAACATTGTTACAACATGCATAAACACCTAAAGTGATCTAAAGAGTCAGTGAAATCTCTACCAAAACTATAATGGCATTTTTCACACAAATAGAAAAAAATCCTAAAATTTGTATGAAAGCACAAAGACCCCAAATAGCCAAAGCAATCTTGAAAAAGAAGAAGGAAACTGGAGGCGTCACACTTCCTGATTCCAAACTATATTACAAAGCTATAGTAATCAAAATAGTATGGTGCTGTCATAAAAACAGACACATAGACCAGTGGAGCAGAATAGAGAGCCCAGAAATACACCCATGTATATATAGTCAACTAAACTTTGAAAAGGATACCAAGAACACACAATAAGGAAAGATATTCTGTTAAATTAATGGTGCTGGGAAAATTGGATATTCACATGCAGAAGAATGAAATTGGACCGTCTTACACCATTCACAAAAATTAACAGAAAATGGATTAAAGAGTTAAATGTAAGACCCAAAACCATAAAACCCTTAGAAAAAAACACAGTAAAAGGCTCCTTGACATTGGTTTTGACAATGATATTTTATATGACACCAAATGCACAGCAATGACAGCAGAAATAAACAAATGGGACTACATCACACTGAAAAGTTTATGCACAGCAAAGGACACCATCAACAAAATGAAAAGACAACCTATGGGATGGGAAAAAATGTTTGCAAACCAGGTATCTATCTGATAAGGGGTTAACCTTGAAAAAAAACAGTTGAACCTTGAACTGTGTGGGTCCACTTAAACACTGATTTTTTTTTCACTGTATATATAGTCAGCCCTCCATATCTGCAAACGCAGAGACCATGGATATGGAGGGATGACAGTAAGTAACTGAGCATCCTCAGATTTCGTATCTTTAGGGGTTCCCAGAACCCATCCCCCACGGGCACCAAGGGACTACTGCATAAGGAATTCATATAACTGAATAGCATAAAAACAAGTAATCTGATTTTTCAATGGGCAGGGGACTTGATTAGACATTTTCCCAAAGACATACAAATGACCAACAGGTATATGAAAAGGTGCTCAATATCACTAATCATCAGGGAAATGCAAATCAAAACCACAATGAGATATTACTCACAACTATTAGTATGGTATCCTATGTGAATTTTTTTCCCCAAAATGGCAAATTCATAGAAACAGATTGTAGAATGGTGATTGCCAGGGGTTGGGGGTAGGAGAAATTTGTAAACATGGACCAAGGGCTAAAAACTTTCAGTTATAAAAGGAATTCTGAGGTTCTAATGAACAGTATGGTGACTATAATTAATAATACTGTATTGTATTCTTGAAATTTGCTAAGAGAACAGATCTTGAGTTTTCTTACCACAAAAAAGTAACTGTGTGACATGATGAATGTGTTAATTAACCTGATCATGGTAAATATTTCACAATGTACACATATAACAAATCATCACAATGTACACTTTATACACAATTTTATTTGTCAAGTATACCTCAACAAAGTAGGGAAAAAAACATGGCTACAAATTCTTTGATCTCTCATTGAGAGATGAGGCCTATATCCCCTTCCCTTGAATCTGGGGACCTCTTGACTGCTTAAAACAACAGAATATTGCACAAGTATTGCAGAGTATGGGCCCAGGCATTAAAAGACTGGCAATGTCCTTTTCTTAGAACCACACCCTGGGGCAAGTCAGCTGCCATATACAGAGTTCAACTATCCTGAGACTGCCACATCTTCAAGGAACCCGAGCTACAAGGCCATGAAAAATGAGAACCATGTAGAAAGAGTGAGAGACAAGGAGCCCCAAGGCTCTAAGTTTGTGAATGACAGACCCATCCTGGTCCAAACCCTTGGCTGAAACCAAGGGGATTGGAGAAAATCAATCAGTCAAGCCCTTTCTGAATTCCTTACCCACAAAAAAGTAAGCAAATAAAATCTTTATTTTAAGCCACTAAATTTAGGAGTCATTTGTTCAACAGAAATAAATGCAACAAGCTCAGCTGCTTTCTGATTGCCTAGCAGAGACGTAATGAAGAGCATAGTTAATTTGGTTTCATCAAGGGTCTGTTATCACTTCCACCTTAAGGGGCAGTGGAATACCTTTTAGGTAGTTGTGATATCTTTGTAGGTATCTATAATACTGTACCTCAGGAAATAAGAGTATGGTCAGTGGGATTAGCCTTTTCATATCTTCAACTCTCTTGGTGACCTACTCTATTTACCTGATCCCAAATGCCTTTAGAAACCCGGTTCCAACTTTATGTCTATGGTCCACACTCATCCTCATGGTGGTGGTATACCCCAACTATTTGTCCAACTTTCAATCTGTGAGTGAAATAATGGCTAATATTAATAATTAAGAATATGTATAGCATGCTTCTAAATGCCAGACAGCATGGTAAACAGCTTGTATATATTATCTCATTCAAAACTTCCAGGTATCCCATGTGGTAAGTTCTATTTCTATTTCCATTACACAGATGAAGAAGCTAAGGCTCAGAGAGGCATAGAGACTTGCCCAAAGTCAATGGACTATTAAGTGGTGGAAGAGGTATTTGATCCCTTGCAGGTTTACTCTAGAGCAGACACCACTATGCTACTATCTAGTGTTTTTTGATAGCTACCATTCATTTATTAGTTTTGTGGCCTGCAAGACATAGACCTCATTCACAAATCCCCTCCCAACGTTGAGAGGAGAAAAGTCAGAGTAAAACGTTTGGGTAACGTGCACTGCTAGACTTTGATCTAAGGGATAACAATCTTCTGAGCGCATTTTATTTTCTTCCACCTCTGATTACATATAGTTCCAAGTTTGTGATTTATCAAGAGATCATTAACTGCATTTGATTAGACACATACCCCCTCTCAAGGTGGACATTAGTAGCTTGCTGTGTGATTGTTAATTCCAGTCAGTTTACATTAGTTTGCACTGCCAAGTTCACCAGTAAAAGGTAATGTATCTCCAAAATAAATGCTGCTTTAGGGAAGCTTTTCTGTCAATCATTATATTCTTCACAGAATTTTAAATGAGCCAACACGACTCAAGGAAAATTGCCCAGTCAGATACATCAAGTAACTCCTTCCACATTTGCAAGCTAGTCAATTAATTCAAAACATTATTAGCTTAGTCAAGAGTTACAGCTAGAAATAGTGATTGCTTCCAAGTTAATATAGGAGTGTCAAGCAGGTTGATTTCACAAACAATTGCCCAAAGGAAAGGTCTTTAAGTATTAGTAATAAGTATCTGAATGGATACAGAAAAATGATAGTTGGCTTGGACCAAGTTTCAGTTTTGCTATTTCTTATAAATGCTATGGAGGGGTGCAACATGAAAAAAAAAACTGGTTTACCTGTGTAAAGTTCAATTTTGTTATTAACTGCTATATTTAATGTGCTGGTGCCGTTTATCTGAATAAATGAAGCAAATTGTGTGAAAATGATCATTTTAGATTACAAATATTTATGTATGGCTCTATCTCTGATGAGTGTAAGCTCTCTGAGGTTAAGACTTGTTTCTTACTCATTTCTGTATGCCCCAGAGCACACCAACACCAGTGCCAGGCACAGTTGCTCAAAAAAGAATTTGAGTGGGATTGAATTCGGACTTTTTTTGTTGTAAATAACCATTTTTATATATGCACAAAAGGCATATGGGTAATCAAAATGGTCTAACCTAGTCTACTACATTGATACTACATTTAGCTTTATTAAGACATAATTTACGTACCATAAATTTCACCAATTTAAAGCATATGATTCAATGGTTTTTAGTATATTTACAGAGTCGTGCAACCATCACCTCAGGTAATATCAGAACATTTTTACGACTCCCAAAAGAAATCCTGTGCCCATTAGCAGTCATTCCTCATTCTCTCCACCTACTAGTGGGAAACAACTAATTTATTTCTTGTCTCTAAAGATTTTATTATTCTGGACATTTCATATAAATGGAATGATACAATATGTGGCTTTTTATATCTTGCTTCTTTAACTTGGCATAATGTTTTTGAGGTTCAGCTATAACATAGCTATAACATAGCATGTATCAGTACTCAAGTCATTTTTTATGGCTAAATAATATTCAATTTTATGGATAGATACATTTTGTTTATCCATTCATCTTCTGATGGACATTTAGGCTGTTTTCACCTTGGGACCACTATAAATAGTGCAAGTGGAATTGCTGGGTCATATGGTAACTGTTTTGATTGAGTAAATTCTAATACTCTGTCCATAAATTCACCAATTTTACCCTCTGTAATCTCCACTCTACTAATGAGTCATCCATTGAGCTTTTTTATTTTGGTTATTGAATTTTTAAGTTCTATGATTTCCATTTGGCTCTATTTAATAAATTCCATTTCTTGAGATTTCCTATTTTTCCGTTGTTTTACAAGAATGTGTAATTGCTTGTTTATACATTTGTATTATGGCTGGTTTAAAATTGTTGTCAGAGTGAAATAAGCTAGATACAGAAAGGCAGATATTGTATGAATTCACTTATATGTGAAATCTAAAAAAGTTGAATTCATAGGACCAGAGATTATAACAGCAGTTGCCAAGGGCTAGGGAGTGGGGCAAGTAGGAGATGTTAGTCAAAGGGTACACATTTCAGTTTTAAAATGAATAGGTTCTGGGGGCCTAATGTTCAATATGGTGACTATAGTTAATATTACTATACTGTATACTTAAAGAGTAAATCTTAAGTGTTCTCATCACACAAACACAATAATAACTGTAAAATCCTTGTCAGATAATGCTAAGATCTAATTCTTGGTATCTTAGTGTTGTTATCAGTTGGTTGTCTTTGTTTCCATGTGTGCTATGACTTTCTTGGTTCTTAGTATGATGAGTGATTTTCTATTATTCTGGACATTTTGGATATTGTATTATGAGTCTCTGGATCCGATTTAACCTCCCCTTTTTAGCAGGCAGTCCCCTATTCAAGTTTAGTGTGTGGGCAGTTTGTTGTGCATGTTTTGCTTCTCAGTGAGTCCCACCATCCATCCTGGCAACCACACACACTGCCTCACTGCACACAAGTGGGATGGAGGCTTAGCTCCCCCTCTGGCCTTGTTGACACTCCTCTGGTGAAAGTGGGGCACCGACTCACACCTTCTCATTACCTCTGAATGGAGGTGAAAGCTTAGCTTCCTGCTGGGCCCGGCTGACACCAGAAAGGGAGGAAGTTGACTTACTCATATGACTTTGATGCTGCAGGGTAAGGGTAGAAGCTTACTCTTCCAGATGGACCCCTCTAACACCAGGAAAGCAGAAGGGAGGAAGCAGAGTGCCAACTAGCCCCACCTCTTGACCACCTCACTCAGCCTCACTGACTCCAGGTGAAGGGGGAGGCTCAGCTCACAGCTGGATCCCACTGACACTACCCTGGTTGAGAAATTAGAGCCCTGCTAGGCAGGGGCTTGTAGATCAGGTCCCAGCTCAACCTCGCTAACACTATCTCTGCAGGGTAATTGAAACATCTTCTGGTTGCATTGGGTAGGGGATGGAAGATTAACGGCCCGGAATAACCTAGTGACATCACTCAGCAAGGGAATTAAGAGTACTGCCTGCTTCCATCAGGCAGGAAATGGAAGATATGCTCCCTACTCGGGTTAGGTCCCCACCTAGCCCTGCCCCAGGTGGAAGGAGAGAATTCAAGTACTAACACCTGTTTCCACAGGGCAAGGTGGAGGCATGGAAGATCAATCCCCAACTTGGGGATCCTAGAGGTGGGATGCATTTTTCTCATGGATGTTTGGCTGGAGTAGGGTGGGTGTTTCCAATTTTTTGTTGTTATTGTTTGTTAAACTACCCTTCTCCTGGTCCTTTGGCAAGGGATTAGGACTTTTTTTCCCCTTTTGTCTATGTGTATGGGCAATTCTGGATTAGAGGCTTCTGGAGAGCCCTATCCAAGATAATACGGGAGGTAATAAGGAAACCCAGAGAATTCACCATCTTACCATTCCTCAAATCCCAAGGTCCCTAGGCAGTCCACCTCTTTCTTTCCATCTCTCAGAGTCCTCCTATGGTTATTTGTTGTGTTATATCCAGGGATTTGGGAAAATATGTATGATCCAAAATGCAAGTGATATGTCAACTTGCATCATTTGAATTAATTTTTATTTTAGATAACATTTTTAGGCCCTTGTAAAAGTCAAGTTGACAGTAAAGAGCCCATTTGTGTGGGTAAAACTTGATACAAAAGGTCAGCATTGCTAACATTTTCCCTGGAAAATCCTCTAAGAATATCAAAACATTTCTCTCCCTCTCCCCCTGCCCCATATCTTCCAAACCTTTTTAATGCTTGTAAGAACTGATTTGGTAGAACCTTTTTTTTTTTAAAAAAGTGTATAGTCATCTAAAAATAGCTCTGATTCTGTGAACTAGGAAAAGAGAAAATACAGAGGACCACATCAAGTCTAATCAGGTAGTTAAATAGGTAAATTTTTGCTAGGAAAAAAGGAGTGGGGCATCATGCAGCTGACTTCAAAGTAATGTGAGATTAAAAATCTGTATTGCAAACACTATTAAAATTGGCAAATTAAAATGACACAAAAACTTGAGTTAAAAAACAAAAAAAATTTAAAAAGCCCTACACGTTACGGTTGGAGGTTTCAAAATCATTCGCACAGAAAATGGAAGTACCTTGGAAATTCACAGAAATAATAGAGCATGGAACTAGTCTTCAGATTCTCTGCTTACCATAATTCCCTTCATTGGTTTTAGGGCCAAGGAAGAGGCAGACATATTGGTCCTAGTGCAGTTCTTAACCATACACCCATCAGATATTTCTTGTCTGTGAAATAGAGTACATAATAATGCTAAAGGTCCAAAGTAAAAGCTGTAAATCGCCTTCCCTACTTTTCTCTTTGATGATTAATGTTGAAAAAGTTTGCCAAGAAACACAACAAAATCAAAATTGACACCAGAATTATTTTGGTTTCCATTCTTCTGTGTCAATTTCATTGGTTTGTAAATTGTTCCCTGTATACATAAGGCAAGGGAGATGGAAGAGGCAGACCACTCCAGATTGGTAGGTGGAAGGTTTAATAAGCAGGGGAGCTTACCCATGAGGCTTGTCTTGGGTGGCTGCAAGAAAAGTAGATCTTCATGGCTGCCTGCCATAATCTGAGAAATTTATGAGGCCTTAATTGGGTTCAGATGGTCTCAACAACACATTGCTGGCTCCCTCAAAGCTGTGTCCTTGAAAATGGCTCCCACTGTGGGAACAGTGTGTGGAACTTATGGTCCAAGGTCAGGGAGGGGGTGAGAAGTCTCTGTTTACGTGGGTCAACCAGCAGTCACATCCTCTCAATGACCTCCCCTAACAATTTTCAGCCCAAGATAGTTCCAGGGGAAGCAATTTCTCACATAAGAATTTGTAGCTCCCCGGGATTTTCCTACTTCTCGATTAATTCAATTCAGTGTTTATAAAAATAGTGCTTAAGAATAATATTAGTTAACTTTCAACACAATTACATAAATACAATCTTTTGCATTTATAAAATACATAACGCATTTCCATAAGCATTCTGCAGCTTAGATGTAGTTAAATCTAATTCCAAACTTCTTATAAATCCAATACTATTAGAGAACAACCATAAGATGAGGGTTAAAGGAACATTTTTAATCTGGTCAGAGTACAATCTCTAACCTTCAATTATGTTCATTCACTTCTTCATCCAAGACAAACAACTCTTCCATCTAGGTCTAGGACAAATGTGTCATTTCCCAAAATCTATTTTTGTGCACATGACCCAGGCTAGGAAGAAGGAAGCAGACAGCAGAGACTGCAAGATGTAATTATTTGAAGAAACATCACATCTCTTGCTGAGTGAAATCTTACCAACGCAGTTTATTAGCAAGTTGGATAAGTCTTGATAAACAATGGGATTCAACTTTTCAAATCAAAGTAAGAAAAGTTTCTGCTTGCTTTAATAATTACTAAAATAAAAAGGGTGAGCAGCAACTTACAGCTTGTTACAGGAAGGCTTCATGGAAACTGTGATTCTAAAAGGATACCTCTGACTCACTAGAATCATCCCAGGCATATAGAGCAAGATGAGGAAGGAAGAAAAAAAATCTACCCAGTAAAGGTATTAAGAAAAGAAATATGTTTAGTCATAGCGAGAGGAGGGAGGGAGGTAGCAGAGGCCTGGAGGAAGCAAGGGAAGCAATATAAATGGGAGGAGGGATTAAAGGGCTGGGAGGTGAGGGCAGGTCTGGATTAGTTTGAAAGGCAATGAGACCAGGTTAAGTGATTTACTAAAGGTCCCCTACTGAGTCACTGGCAGTTCCACTTCCATCCCTCCTATTTTGGGTTTCCTCTTTAGTTCCTTGTCTCTACACAGAAATAGACATTCTATGTGATTTTCTCTCATTGCAAATCTTTTATACTTTAACTCAGAAAGCCGTGTTTAGAGGACTGTGTAGGTGGTTGTTTTTAATGTTGAATTTTTTCCCCCTTCTTTGGGAAAACTGCTGGTATAGAAAGCTTCCTTGACTCAGTATTGAGACAAATAAAAGACAAATGTGTTATTCTACTGAGACTGTTGAAATGAAAGTTTGCTTTGAAGGAGGGTACTAGAATACATATGAGAGAATGCTGTTCTTGTCATAAAAACTGGCAGCTGTGCTTTCTTTGCCCTGTAAGAGGGAATGACAATCTAACGGGGCCAAAGTCAGACTGAGGGAACAGAATTTTTTCTCCTTAATCACTAACTCAGCCTATGACCAGAAAAGGACAAATATTGGAGATACAGAATACATCCCAAATCTGGAGAAAAGGGCCAATAATCACACAACTAATGTAAATAAATGCCAAGAATTCAAATTGTCATTGTCTATTGACAAGAATATTAAAAGTACTAGTAACTATTACTAAGTATTTTTGAACAAGTTATTTCCTTAGTCCTGTAATTTTGTCAAAAGACAATTTGATCTAACAGATATCTTTCTATTTTTAGAATGCAGCAGCTTAAATCCATCCATCTGGAGTCTGATGTTTGAAACAGTTATTTCTAGACGTCTCTGATGATACAAATCAAAATAATTTATAACACAAAGCCTTAAAATGACAACAAATACATTCTTGAATTTTTCTCTCTAGAATTATTTTGCCTTTAATTTCATACCTTAGTGACTTGGATTTTTAACACCATGCCTATTTTTTTTAATGTGAATTAGCCTAATATGCAATGTTCAAAGAAAAATATTAAATTTAAAGAGAAACCTGAAGAGACATTTTCTTAGTCATTACATTTTTCTATGATTATATTTCTTTCAAATAGTAAAAAAGTAAAAACTTGTACTTAAAAATTTTAAATAGTTTTATTAGTTTAAAAATCTCCCCAGCTTTATTGAGGTATTATTGACATATATGCAAGTTTAAGGCTTACAACATAATGGTTTGACACACGTATATGTTACAAATTAATGATCACAATAAGATTAGATATCACCTCATTCCCTCATTACTTTTTTGTTGTGATAACATAACAACTTTTAAGTATACAATACAATATTGTTAATTATAGTCATCATGCTGTAAGATCCCCAAAACATATTCATTTTATAGGTGAAAGTGTGCACCTTTGACCAACATCTCTTCTCTGCCCCATGCCTCCTACCTGCTGGCAACTAACATTCTAATCTCTATTTCTCTGAGTTGGGTTTTCTAGATTCCACATATAGGAGAGAACATACAGTATTTGTCTTTCTCTGACTTATTTTACTTAGCATAATGTCCTCCAAGTTCATCCATGTTGTCACAAAAGGCAGGATTTCCTTCTTTTTATGGCTGAATAATATTCCATTGTGTGTATGTGTGTGACACATTTTCTTTATGCATTCATTCATTAGTGAACACAGGTTGTTTCCATATCTTGGCTATCGTGAATAAAGCAGCAAAGAACATGTGGGTGCAAACAGATATTTCTTCAAGTCAGTGGTTCCATTTCCTTTGTATATGTACCCAAAAGTAGGATTGCTGGATCACATGGTAGTCATATTTTTCACTTTTTGAGGAACCTCTATACTGTTTTCCATAATGGCTCTACCAATTTACATTTCAAACAACAGTGTACAAGGGTTCCCCCTTCTCCACAGCCTTGCCAACACATGTTATTTCTTGTCTTTTTGGTAGTAGCCATCCAAACAGATGTGAAGTGATATCTCATTGTGGTTTTAATTTGTATTTCTCTGATGATTAGTGATGTTGAGCATCTTTTCAAGTACCTGTTGGCCATTCGTATGTCTTCTTTGAAAAAATGTTTGTCAAATGTTTTTTTCTACATTTAATGAGATGATCATATGATTTTTATCCTTCATTCTGTTAATATATCAAATTTATTGATTTGTATATTCTGAATCATCCTTGCATCCCAGGGATAAATTCCACTTGACAATGGTGTATTATCCTTTTAATGTGCTGCTGAATTCAGTTTACTAGTATTTTGCTGAGAAATTTGGATCTATATTCATCAGGGATATTGGCCTGAAGTTTTCTTTTCTGTAAGTGTTCTTATTTGGCTTTGGTATCAGGGAAACATGGCCTCATAAAATGAGTTTGGGAGTACACCTTCTTCAAATTTTTGGTAGCATTTTAGAAGAATTAGTGTTACTTCTTTAAATGTTTGGTAGAATTAACCAGTGAAACCACCTGTTCCTGGGCTTTCCTTTTTGGAGAGGTTTTTGATTACTATTTCAGTCTGCTTACTTGTCATTTGTCTGCTCAAAATTCCTTTTTCTTCACGTTCAGTCTTGAGAGGTTTTATGTTTCTAGGAATTTATTCATTTCTTCTAGGTTATCCAATTTGTTGGCATATAATTGTTTACAGTAGTCTCTTGTAATTCTTTGTATTTCTGTGGTGTGAGCTGTAATGTCTCCTCTTTCATTTCTGATTTTACTAGTCTTCTCTCTTTTTTCCTTAGTTTGGCTAAAAGTTTGTCAATTTTTTTTTGTTTTCAAAGAGCCAGCACTAAGTTTTGCTGATCTTTCCTTTTTTTTTTTTCCTGGTCTCTGTTTCATTTAGTTCTGCTCTGATCTTTGTTATTTCCTTCCTTCTGCTAACTTTGGGCTTCGTTTGTTCTTTTTTAGTTTTTTTGAGATGTAAAGGTAGGTTGTTTATTTGAGATTTTTTTCTTAATGCAGGCATTTATTGCTATAAACCTCCCTCTTAGAATAGCTTTTGCTATATTCTGTAAGTTTTTGGTAGGTTTTTGTTTGTTTCAAGGTATTTTTATTTCCTTTTTGATTTCTTTTTCAATACATTTTGTTCAGGAGTATGTTGCTTATTTCCATACATTTTTAATTTTCCAGTTTTCCTCTTGTTATTGATTTCTAATTTCATACCATTGTAGTCAGAAGATACTTGATATGATTTCAATCTTCTTATATTTACTAAGGCTATTCTGTGACCTATATGATCTATCCTGGAAAATGTTCCATGTGCACTTGAGAAGAATATGTATTCTGTTACTGTTGGGTGGAATGTATACAGTACTTCCTCCTTCATCTGTGTGGGATACATTCTAAGACATTCATTAGATGCCTAAAACCACAGATAGTACTGAAATCTATATGTACTATGTTTTTTCTTATACATACATATTTAAGTCAAGTTTAATATCTAAATTAGGCTTAGCAGAATATTCAAATTGCCAGCATCACTACTCTGGCACTTTGGGTCCATTATTTAGTGAAAAATAAAGAGTTACTTGAACATAAGCACTGCAATATGGTGATAGTCATTTTGATAACCAAGACGACTACTAAGTGACTAACAGGTGGGTAGTGTTTACAATGTGGATACACTGGTCAAAGGGATGATTAACATCCCATGTGGTACAGAGCAGGATGGTGCAAGATTTCATCATGTTACTCAGAACAACACACAATTTAAAACCTATGAATAACTTAGTTCTGAGATTTTCCATTTAATATTCTCAGACCACAGTTGACCTCAGGTAACTGAAACTGCAGAAAGTGAAACCACAGGTAACAAAGGGACTACTGTATGCCTGTTAGATCCATTCAATCTGAGGTATAGTTAAGTCCACTAAGAATTCATATGCTGACAGTTTGCTGACATCAGTCTCCCTAAACCTTTTTTATTTATAAGTTATTAGAAGAAAGCTCATTGACAAAATATCCAGTATTTGAATGCTGGAAGGAAAATAATTTAGGTCATTGGTTGCCAAGCCAACTCACAACACTTGTCCTTCATGCCAGAGATGCTAGAGGACTGAAAATGATAGAAGGACTGTTTCTGGTGGTCACTTTTCTATAAACATGCAGAGTCAAAAGATTTGTTTAACAGTAGATTTTTTAAAAATCACCACTTCAGACCATGAAATAGGAAATACTAAAGATAACTGCTTACTGTTGACATCAAGACGAGACCAATGAAGTCACCCCATGTTATTCCCACAGACCTGAACCACTTTAGACTGGGATTCTCAGTGCCTATATAGACCTTCCTTTAGGACTCTCTTTAGTTGCCCCAAAGAGAGTTCCATCAGTCCCTTCATGTCATGACCTCAGTTTATTCCCTGCTCTCTACTGACAGCTTACTTAACATGTATTTTAGTTGAGTCTATATATTTTATGAGAGAAAAAAATCAAAACAAGGGCTCTGTTTTATTGCTGTTGGTAGGTTATGCTCTACAATCCATAGCATCCAGACACTTTGGGAATTAATGATGCCTGAAGCTGGGGGTCAGAACATCCTGGTTCTAATCCTGACTCCAGCATTAATTTATCCCATATCTTGGGCACATCAATTATGTCCTTACTATTTCCTTATCTAGATTCAAGCATGATCATATCACTTCAGTGATCAGAAAATGTAGTGGAGATGGAAAAAATATAGTATCTTGACTACTATGGATTTCTCAGTAGAAAAGTGATAGGTAAGACTATCATTCATACCATTTTCATTAACAGTATAAAAGACCTCCCCTAGGGAGGAATCAGATATTGCCATACCTGAAGGGAGAACCAGCTATAAAATTCTCAGTGCCCAATGCAAAATGAAGAGGTGGGACCCATTTTCAAAATTACTAAGAATTCCAAGACAGTGACAGCAGAGCATTTAGCAAGTATAGGACCCTTCTGAGCACAGGGCCCTATGCAAATACACAAGTTACACACCCATGGAGCACACCCTGCCTAAAGCACAACTCTCAGCAGAAAGAAAATAGAAATAAAAATTCATAAGGTTTGTAAACTTGAGTTTGAGCCTGATTTTGTATCTCAAATGAGGTATAAAGTTTTGTCGTTTAATAAACAAAACTCTTATTTTCCTCTTTACTCTTTATTTTATGTCTCTAGTAGGACATCAGTTCAACCACAGGCCAGAAAACAGAGAAATCCATTGGAGAGAAGACAATTGAATTACAAATTCACTACTATTTAATCTCAGTATTTATTTACTCTTCTGTCACTTTAGAAGTGTATAGACTACAAAAGTAGGCAATGTCCTAAAGAATGCTGTGCTGCTCACTTCTGTTTGCTTCACCCCTTCCCAGCCCAGGTTCCTTCTCCACCCTTGTCTTTCCTGTTCTGTTCCCAGGAAGGCTGATTCCCGTGGACTACATCACTGGGCCCCTTGGTTGGCTAGCTTACCATCTGCAGAAGATTCGAGTTTGGAAGGAGAGAAAATTCTAGGCATTTCTTCCTTACTCCATCCAGTTCAGTGCTGCTTCTCTGGTAGCAGCTGCAGCCCTCCCATCAGACAGCCTCTCCTCTAAGATGCCAATTTTCAGAGGCCTCCCCTTAGTCCTTTGAGTGGCTTAAGAATAGTAATGACTTTCTGTTACTGCTACTCGTTGGATGCCTCAATATTTACTTTTAGTTTTGGTCTCCCCAAATCTGCCCATTCCTCAGTAAGTTGTCTCTTTATTGAAGTATCTTTACTTAAACCTTTGGAGTGAAATCTGTTTCTTTTGAGAACCTGACTGATACATATGATTAAACTTAATATTCTACTCATTTACTCTAATGCTCTTAATCTTTTCTAGGGAAAGTGTCTGTAGTTACCATCACAAAGGACTCTGTGGCCCCCAAAATAGTTAAGTCACTGCTCTGTAAGTACTTTGTCTGCTGGACATGTCTTTTTACTTAAGTCAGTACTGTCTAATATTATTTCTATTTGTTTTCTGAGTTTCTACCTAGCCTCCAAAATAAGACTATAAAGTGTTTGAATAGAGAAACTGTTTCATATAACTCTGTTGTATTTCTCCAGCTCTCCTAAATCCAACAGTAAGCAAAGTACTAAATAAAAAAGTGGATATCCAACAACTCATCTCTTGTGCAGGTATGGTATTTAAAAAAAGATGAAGTAGATCCCATGAATCAAAACTTTTAAAAGAAATTGGTGTTTCATTTGAAAAACCTTCCTAAAATTAAGTTAGATTTGACAGACAGTGACCCTCCTTATTACTTTAGTTATACAACCAGTTCTGTAAGACAAAGGAAAACTCTCAAGCTGAGATAATCCCCATGGATGAATTATATAGCAAGAACTTTATGGACAAGAGAATATTTAACATATATGGGACACAGGGCAGAAGAGAACAAGGAGTATAAATATACTGAGTGAACACATCAAGACAGAAGGGAAAAATGAGAGAAATCAACTTTTTAAAATGGGAAATAATCTAGCTAAAAATAGAATTAAATTTTAAAACTGTACAGCATAAAATATAAATAAATTAAAATACATAATATGATTTTAAATTAGAAAATTTTATATTATATGCAATATAAGTTCTTTCTATATTCATCCATAAATGCAGTGTAACCCTAACTAAAATAACAACAGGATTTTGGGGGATACTTTCACAATTCCTTTATTTTTTTCAGCAAGTAAATATTGAATATTTACTTTATGCCAGGTACTGCACTACTTTCTAGAAAAATCCATGAAATTTAAATATGATAAAATGGCAATTCAGTTTGTGCAGAAAGGACTGATTTTCCAATAAATAATATTGGAACAACTAACTAATCTTTTGAGAAAAAATATTGTGTTGCATCCCTCATGCAACCCTTCAAAATAAATTTGAGATACATAAAAACTGTACAAAATACCCAAAAATATGTTTTTTATATTTCTATTATGCACATACATGTGTAAGCAATTATATAAAATCTTGAAATAAGGAAAGTCTTTCCAATTAAGGTGCAAACCCTGGAAGCCATAAGGGTACAGACTGATAATTTACTAAACAAATATTTGCCAGATCTCCATGGCAAAAAGTAGCATCAAAAAACAAAGGATAAGAGAAGCAAAAAAAGTAAAAATACAGCAAGATACATAACAAGCTAAGTTTAAACTCCCATGATATAATTTAAATCAATAAGAAGAGAAAAAGATAATAACAGAAAAATGGGAAAAAGAAATTGTCAGGCAATTCACAGAAAAATATAAATTGTCTAGGAGGAAATGAAGAGTGGCTTAACTTTTCTCAGCTTTAAAAATGCAAATCATAACAAGCATCATTTAAAATAATCCGATGACAAATATTTTAAAATGTTAATAATACCCAGGATTAATGAAGATATAGAATGATCATAAATTTGGTAAAATCATAAATTTATGCTAATTTTTTGTAGGACAATTTGTAGCTATCACAAATTTAAATGTACATATCTTTTCATCCAAAAACATCTAGCTATATATTTTATTCATGTCTCCTTATACTTGCAAGTTAAATGTATCAGGGTTCATTTCAGATGCTTATAACAGGAAATAAGGCAAAACGAAAAATGTGGTCTAAAAAAGATAGAAATTAATATCTCTGTCATATAAAACAAGTTTCAAGGTTGGCAGTCAAGAATTGTTATAGTCAGAGACTCTGGCTCTTTATATTTTATCTCCTTTATCATAATTAACACATAGTTTCCATTTTCAAAGTCACTTCATGGACCAAAATGTTTGCTGTGAACCAACCATCAGGTTTGCTCTTAACTACAAGAGGGAAAATAACAAAACAATTGGGTCATTCAACTAAGGCTTCAATCAAAATCAGTTAGGATGCTTCCTGACACACTTAACAGAATATTGGACAAAATATTGCTTAGACAATAGGTTTTCTTTTCTTACACAGGAAGATCAGGGATAGTTGAACTCAGAGTTTGTTCAATAGCTCAGTGATATCATTAAGGTCTCCAGGCTCTTTCAATTGTTCCCAGACATCATTCCTCAGTGTGCCCTCCATGCTTTCCATCATGATTGCAAGATGACTGTTGCAGCTCCAAGCTGCATGGCTTCACTAGTCAGCTTCCAAAGCAGAGGGAAAGGGAAGGAAGGGGAATTTTCCCTCACATGCCACCACCTTATCAGTGAGAACTGTCTTTTGCAAAAGACTCAGCAGATTTTCATCAGCCTTTCCCTCCACCACATGAGAGACTGAGAAATAGGATATCTGGGCACTTCGAGTCTTTAACATGGAGGAATAACAAAACCAGTAAAAACAAAAGAGGTAAATCAAGGTCATTGGTAGGCAGCCTATAGTGTCCGCCACAAATGCTGAGAAAGTAAAGAGCTAGTAGAGAGATGAAATATATATTAAAGAAAAAGGTGATTTGTAGATCAATATCTCAGAGGAGAGAGGCTAGGATTCTATCTAGATTCTCGAGCACCAGTGAAGGAACAGCTCATCTTTTGAAATGAGGAGGAAAGAAATAAATGAAGATGTTTGAGTTAGTAGGCATCAGTGTAGGAAGCAGGGGTTATTTTCACTTGAGACAACCAAGTAGGAGAACAGAGATAGGGAAATTCTCCTTTGGAAAAGTCCTGCATAGCAACACACTCAATGCAGCCCCAAACTAGTTCTATGCAATACAGACTCTTCTCTAGAACTCAGTCTCTCTAAGCAAGCGTCTCTCCATTCTGAGGAGAACTGCTAGGCATCCTTTCTCTTTCCATTTCCAGACTGGTCACCCGCATAAGACATACTCCTTCAGTAACTGAGTTACAATGTCAGACATCTCCATGACCCAAGTATAAACCTAGGAGAAGAATACAAACACATTACCACTCGTTTCAGAAAACCCACTTTTCATCTGCTATTTTTAAATAAGAAAGGAAGTAACATATATTTTGGATCTTATAAATTGTATGAGGTGAAAAAATTATTTGGGGGTGTACAAGTAATTAACTCAGTTATTATCCTCTGAATTTTCCATTGCAAAATCCTATACTTGTTTTTTCTGCCCCCAAGAAAGCTTCTGATATATCTCCCCTTTCATTTGGTTGGTTGGGATCAATTAATATTTGAAAAAGTTAATGTTAGTCAATGAACACTATAATTATGATATAAAATGGCAAAAAAATTATTATGGAACATAACATAGCCAACTAGTCCTATATTTCAAATATTTATGAAGGATTACATGTCTAATATTACCTTCCCCTTCTAGAAATAGCATTTATCAACAGAGAAATTTTTTTTCTTTATATAGAAGTATTGACAAATCAAAACTACAATGAGGTATCACCTCACACCAGTCAGAATGGCCATCATTCAAAAATCCACAAATGACAAATGCTGGAGAGGCTGTGGAGAAAAGGGAACCCTCCTACACTTTGGTGCAGCCACTTGGAAAACAGTATGGAGATTCCTCAAAAGACTAGGAATAGACTTACCATATGACCCAGTCATCCCGCTCCTGGACATCTATCCAGAAGGAACCTTACTTCAGGATGACACCTGCACCCCAGTGTTCATAGCAGCACTATTTACAATAGCCGAGACATGGAGACAGCCTAAATGTCCATCAACAGATGACTGGATAAAGAGGTGGTATATTTATACAATGGAATACTATTCAGCCATAAAAACCAACAACAAAATGCTGTTTGCACCAAGATGGATGCTCCTGGAGAATGTCATTCTAAGTGAAGTAAGCCAGAAAGAGAAAGAAAAATACCATATGAGATCGCTCATATGTGGAATCTAAAAAAAAAGTATAAATACAAAACAGAAATAGACTCATAGACATAGAATACAAACTTGTGGTTGCCAAGGGGGTGAGGGGTGGGAAGGGATAGACCGGGATTTCAAAATGTAGAATAGATAAACAAGATTATACTGTATAGCACAGGGAAATATATACAAGATCTTGTGGTAGCTCACAGCAAAAATAATGTGACAATGAATATATATATGTTCATGTATAGCTGAAAAATTGTGCTCTACACTGGAATTTGACACAGCATTGTAAAATGATTATAAATCAATAAAAAATGTTTAAACAAAAAAGAAGTATTGAATTATAAAGCCATTTAACAACAACAACAAAAAAGCTTTGAAATCATCCCCAGGATTTCACTTTTTCCATAACTGTATCATAATCAGAGGCTATTTATTACGTGCTTTCAATGTGGGGGTTTACTCTTCATTCAGATGATGGTTTTCTTCTTAAGACAAAAATGATGCAGCTAGAAACTTAAAGGGAAGTAGCTGAGATTATTGCTTAAATTGTAGATACCTCATGAGGGGGAAAAAAGCCCAAGGGCCCATTTATTCTTGCATCCAGGGTAATGGGTCTCTTACTCCTTTAGAGCTGATTTCGGGAATTAAACACAGTAATGTAAAAATCAAGCTTCTTAGTTAATTCGTGGTCTGACTAATTGTTTCACAGTATTATGAGTTCAGTGTTCTGATGAATAGGAATACAGCCAAATGCTTTTCAGAAACTACTTGCTTACAGACAGCTTTTAGAGCATTTATTGTAGGAGGATCCTTGTGAACTAGTGAACAGAATAAGATTTTTGACATTCATCAATTTGAAGATGGTCAGTGCAAATTGATTTCATCAATCTTCATCTTGTTAGTGGTAAGTGAAGCCTCATTTCTATTGAAAATTTTACAGAGATATCAATGACTTTAAAGGAGGATATGGTAGGAGGATATTTAATATTTATACCTATACAGTTGGGATAATATCCATTCTACTATAAATCATTTAATTTGCATTCATTAATAGACAACTACAACTATTATCTTGGTTTCATAGACAGAAATTAGTATAGAAAGTATTTGCATATTATGATAATAGATAAACAGAACCCTCTAATTTTCAAACTCAGTGTCATTTCACCATTTCAAAAGCTTATCACTCTCATGTAGTAAGAATTTAAATGATTGAGAATTATTATCTTCCTGAGAATATGAATATACAAACAACACACTAAAAAGAAAATCAATTACAGAGCTATATATTTGAGGGGTTTTTTCCTTTCCAATAGTGGCAATAAATTTCCACGAAGTCATCGTTGGAGTCTTGATCTATTCTGATTAAAATGCCATTTCTGGGCTTAGTGATATAATCAGTTGCTACAAAACAGAGTTTTTCTCTATCTGGAAATAACTAGAGGCTTTGAGATTGACCATTAAGTCAGCTGGACTTTTTCGGGTTGCTACAAGAACAGAGATATGCTCATTTATTTGTAAGAATGTACAGGGAAGACATGAAAAAAACAGATGCCATCTCAGAAACAGGCCGATGGAGAACTGAAGCCTTCTTTAGGCTTTAAGAATTCAAGGCAAATCCAGAGCCTAGGACGCCCTTTGGCTGATCTAGAACAGGCCTGCAACACTCCACAGTCTAGTGATCTGCCATGAATGGTAACCGAACTACTGCTCATGCTACTTCTGCTCTCTCCACTCCCAACCACACCCCTCTACTCTTTGTTCTATGTCATGGCATCTTCTGTCTCAGAGATTCTTACATTTTGTCCTCACCTCCAACTCTGTGTCTCTCTTGATGTCACACGATCAGACCCTAAGAGAAGTGATCTGATATTTATAGTCACTCTCTCGTTTAAAATACTCATGCTCGAGAGAATACTTTTTTTTCCCTAACTCTGTTGATCTCAACTTTCATTCAGTAAACCCTGGAGTAGATAGATGATCAGCTTTCTCAAAGATGATCTGGCTAGCACAAATGCCCATGGTTGATAGAGTCCTCTCCAAAAATAGACTTTGGTAAATCATCTTCAGTCTGATTTTATACAACAACTGAGTAACAATTCCAGATTCAGTGACACGTGATAATCTCAAAACAAAGTCATTTTTCTACTATCTTCTACATCTATGGGAAATATACTCTTGTTTGAGGCTTTCATACTTCTTTAATACCTCGGCATTCCAGTATAAATCTGTATAAAGATTCAAACAAAATGCTGTTGAAGCATTTCTGCTTTTATTCAGGTATAGCCAAATTAGGTCAGCAAAACACTAAAAAGTATACTTAAAATCAATTAAAACATCCATCAGTATCTCATCTTCTCCTAGACAAAATTAGTCTTTCACTGTATGCCAACCCTTTCTCTCTTTTCATTTTAGTAACTTTTCATTATAAGACTAGTTGGTGTCTCACTGGATTGTCAGATTAAGTATGAAAAGAGGAATCTCAAAACACAAATAACCATGTCAGCTGAGCAGTTCAAATATGACTGGGGCATGAGCTTCCACACCGTTCAATCTAAAGCCATTTCTTGTTTTGTGCATATTTTTTGGATTGGTTTTGAGGAGACAGAGGTTAACAAATTACTTTAATATATTCTTCTGAATGGGTATACATGTATTAAAAAGTACAAAAGGCTACTCATAACAAGTAAGCCTACAGCTGTATCAATTGGCTATTGATGCGATAATGCTGTCTAGCAAACCACCCCATAACTTAGTGACTTATATCAATAGGCATGGATTTCTCTCCCTTATAAGCCTACGAATTGGCAGGGGCATCTCTGCTTCAGATTGTGGGCTGTGTGGCCTTGGTTCTAGGCTTTGGGTCAAGTTTGAGAATAATTCACATATGTCATTCAGAGTCACAGGCTGAAGAGACAGTGGCTACCTGGGTCATGTTATTCTCATGGTAATCACAGAAGCACATGGCTAAGCCAGAATTGCTCAAGCCCATGCCTATATCATACTCGCTATATTCTATCGCCAAAGCAAGTCATGTTTCCAAGGCCTAGTCACTAGAGCAGGAAATTATACTCCACCTTGAAGGGGGGAGGGCATGGGAGTGAATATTTGCTGAACTAATCCACCTTGTTCACCCAGCACAGAGTTCCCCTCTGGATACAAGACTTGTTACTCATTTCTTGTGTATTCATCCAGAGAAATTCTATGCAAATATTAAGTATACTCACAAATAAATATTTTAATGCCATGGTATCATACTATACATGCAGTTCTATACCTTGACCTCCTCCCCTACTAAAAGATGTATCTCAGGGAGTATTACCTATCGGCAAGCATAGACTTGCCTCATTTCATTTAATACAACTACTGTTACACAAAATGGATACATAATAATTTATTTAACAAATGCTCTACAGGTGGACATTTGGTTGTTTCTGATCTTTTATCATTTTAATCAACACTTCAATGACTATCACTGTATATATTTTTGCAAATATCTGCAGCATATATTCCTAGAAGGAATATTGCTAGTTCCAAAGGTTCTTGCATTTTGTTTTGATAGCTCCTTCCAACTTTTCTTGAACAAAAACTATACAACTTAACTCGCCACAAGCAATGTAAAGGGGTGCCTGATGACCTACACCCTTGCCAACACACATGAAATCATTTTATATTTGCCAAGCTGATGAATTAGGAAAAGATCTCTTATAATTTGAATTTATATTTCACTATTTCACTTCCTAGGGGTGAAGCTAATACATTTTCATATGACAGAAAGCCACAACTACTAAATATGGCAGACCTCTCTGGTCTGTGAGGTCCTTTCCAATAACTTCTCCTACCCCATCTCACAGACTCTACTGTATAGTTGGTGTTAGATACCTGTATTTGTACTGTATTATACAATCCCACAGAGTGGGCCCCAGACTCAAGGTGTAGTTTCGTGAAATGAAAACTTACATGGGCATACAAGTAAGAGTAAGCCTCTGGTCTGCATTTTATGTCTCTAACTTAAATCACAAGACAACCAAGAACAGACATTTTAAAAGTCTTTAACAAATATTTTAATTACTCAGTACAATGTTCTATGGAGCTGAAAAAGAATAATTCTTGACTCTTTGAAGCAGCATTAACTACCTCAGCTGATGAAGACAACAACCAAGCAACTCCTTTTGACCAAAAGCCCAGAGCAACCTACAAATGCTATGAACAACAAATGACAAATCCCAGTAATCAATCCTATCCACGGGGTTCACACGGTCAGAATCATAACACCAAGGACAATGAGAGAAGCACAGCAGGATTCAACTTCCAAAAAACATTGTGTTCCTGGGAGAAAGAGTCTTCATAAATAAAAGTACTAAAATTAACTATGTACTGACTAGGCATATTTACTTAATTGCACTGCGACCCTCCCAGGTAATATTTTTTCTTTCAAGAAAATTTTATAGACACATTAACATTTTTATTCATAACAACTTGAAATTACCCATTGAAACACTAAATAAGAGCTAAAATCATGAACTTGAAAGGCTCTGCTAGAGCTAAAGTTACAGCAGAAGCTACTGTAGTGGATAAAAAAGTTAGACTATAACCAATTATGTTTAACCTTTAATGCAACAATTGTAAAACTTACTATGACTCACTAGTGGCTGATTAAGAGGTTCGGGTGTCAGTGCCAGATAAGCAGTGTCTAATCTCTCCCAATATTAGAGCTACATTATCCTAACCACCTTACAAATAGCTTCTGCAATTCACTGGGTCCTCATTATTGAATGTACCAAAACCTTGCTAGAATATTCTTTTTAGGGTAGCATCAGGCCTCTTTACAGAGGAATAGTCTTTAAATGAGAGTCTTTGGTGACCATGGCAATCCAACCAGACTATCTTGGATAGGAACCAAGAAAGGCCTGCTTGTACTAAATTAATATCTGTGAAAAACAACAGCACTGTGTAATTCCATAGTCCTGTTCCCGGTGTTCCTCTTTCATTCTTATTCCAGGTAAACTGGCAGCATCCGAACTGTTAAATCTCTAGCAGACCTCCCTCAGAGACTTAGGGTCCATGCTTCTGAAATTCAAGGCCACTGCTTCCAAGGGTTACTTCTTTCCTCAAATAGTAAAGACTAATCAGACTCAATAGAACCTCCAGGGCCTTTACTTTTTCTTTTTCCTAAATACTTAAAACTTAAAATTCAGTATTCATACCAGGAATACTTTTGATGGATGTACCAATTTAAAAATGTGAATCACTAGAAAATGCTGAAGTATCTTTCATTCTGCTGTCTTTATGGTCAATTGCTATCTGTTTTAACTTAGAATTAGGCCAATCTACCCCTCATATCTGCAGTTCATTAAAGGCTCTTCTTGCTCCAGTTGCTTGAGAGAAAAGCATCAGAACATGGACCCTGCAAAGTGTCAAATGTCCAATTAAATTAGCAACAATTCTTATGTTGTCTCTCTCCTTGAGATGGTTCATCTTCAAGATAACATGCACTGTTGCATCAAAATGAAATTGACCTAAACCCTAAGGCAAGAAAATGTATTTATCCCAAACTTCTCTCATTCTCATTAAAATTCCAATTTCAGCAACTAACTTGTTCAATCAAAAAAGTAGGGACACAAAAATGTAATATGTCACTCAACCTCTTCCACCAGTCCATGTGGTAAATGAAGTTCCTTGAGTTATCTGTCTCTATATGGTTTGCTTTTGCAAGCATCCATTTCCAAAGTCCAAGTACTATAATTTAATCTATGGGTAGGGATTTTCTCTGTCTGCTTTGGTCTTTTGACACTATTGGAGATATCTAGCTCCTCTTTACCACAACTGACTTTGTGCTTTCAGAAACTGACCTTTCCCACTCAGCTGTTTTAAACAGCATTACCTTTTTGTTCATTCTCACACAGAAAACACAGTCTTTAAAATACAGGTTTAAATTACTTCTGACATTAATGAGTTGAATGGATTTGCTGCTGTTTATATAGAAGTTGACATTAATTTCTGATCCTTTTTCACAAATTAATTAGCAAAGATAAGATGCTGGAAGGAAATTTTGATATTTACATATTACTTATGTAACACATATGAATTATATATTATTTACATATTTACAAACAGGTGTTTTCAATATGATCTTACTTATTAGTGTTATCAATTCATAGATTTATCCTAATTCAGGTATCAACCATACTGTTAACTACTCTGGCCCAGCCATTTTAGAAAACTATAAATAATATCTAAAATTATAACTATTATAATATTATAATAATTATAATAACTATGAGTAGCTTTGACTTCAGTTCTGAAGATAATACCATGTAATATACTTCTATACAATTTATGAAGAATGTAGACTAAGCAGAAAGTGTAAAAAAAAATGTGCTTTTCTTATAGGGAACGGTATAGGCCTAAATACATGTAAAGGATGTGAAATATAATCATTAATCTTTACAAGAACCTTATGATATAAAGAGCATCTGTATTTTACAGATAATGAAAATTAAGCTTAGTGAAGTAATTGACTGCCCCAATGTCACATCAACAGTAAGTGGCTCGGCTAGATTGTGCAGTAACTGCAGTAACAGCCCCCCCAAAAGCACTTCTCATCTCAGTGATGCCCAGTTTATCTATATTTTCTTTTATTGCTTGTGCTTTTGATGTTATATCTGAGGAATTGTTGCTTAATCCATGAACACAAAGATTTACTCCTATTTTTCCTAAAAGCTTTATAGTTTTAGCTCTTAAATTTAGGTTTTTGACCCATTTTGAGTTAATTTTTGTATACAGTGTGAACTGAGGGTTCAACTTCACCCTTAGGCATGTGGATATCCCGTATCAGTTACCTTTTGATGCGTAACAAACCAAAATTTAGTGGCTTTAAACAATAATTATTTCTTATTTCTCACAGTTCTATGGATCTGCTGGGCAGTTCTGATCCAGGCTGGCTCTCCTGATCTCTGCAATCAGCTAGAGGCTGTTGAAACTGAAGCTAGATGATCTAGGATGGCTTCATCACGTGTCTGTTGGTTGTCTGGCTAGTTCACGTAGCGGGCTCTGGCTGGGATGGCTCATCTCTACAATAGGCTTTTCTACATGGTGTCCATCTTCCAAGAGACTAGCCTAGGTTTCTTCACCTGGTAGACTTGAGGTTGCAAAGAGCAGCAGGAGAAGACAAGCCCCAATGAACAAAACACCTTTCAAACCTCTGCTTGTGTCCTGTTTGCTAATGTCCCCTACGACACAGCAAGACACATGCCCAAGCCTCAGAGCCAGTGTTTGTACACACACCTCTGTTACAATCCTGGATACCACACAGTCTTACCCCAAATTCTGGTGTTACCAGTACTTATCTCCGTAACTACTACTGTTATTCTTTAGCACCAGATGCAAAATAATGTTTAGGAAAGCAACTCCTCCCATCAGTACCGCCTGCTAGTGTCTTGTTCTCAGCTATATGTCTAGCACCTACTAGTGAATACCACAGTGTAGGAACTAAATGAATAGCCATTGAGTGAATGAAATTACAGGAAAATTGAGGGAACAAAATTGGAGTCTAGTTGTTATATATTAATGAGTGGCATGATTTAAGCCTCAGCCACATATTTATACCAAATGTACATTGTTCCTATTTACTTCATGAGTTAAAGATTAAAAATTGATGCTGGATAATCCAGTCTCTCTCACATATTTTTGTGGCCTTCCCTTTTATAGTGGCAATATTTTCTCTAGTTTTATTATATCTCTAGTTTTTTTTATAATTACCTTTAGTGATAAGATTGTCATCATTTACCCTGTAGCTGCATTCTACCATATAATAGAGTTTGATTTAGGAAACAATTTCCCCACACCATACAGTAAGGCTTCTTTTCTCTCTTCTTTCTTACAGTTACTTCAAAAGTTCAGCTAACACTCTGGTGGCATTAAGCATCAGCGTAAGGAAGGGAAATGTTAAGATCCTCGTGATTCAGATTTTTTTAAAATGCGCATCCTGGCTAGTAGAATTGGAGAATTATAAAATGTGAAAGCACTTAAGACATTTGGTCCAGTTTTCTGATTTCATCTAGTATTCGATTCTACCTAGACCAAAAGGGGACAAGCCCAAGAAAATAAAGGTGAGCTATGACCCCAGGTAGATAATTGCCTCTTTATCCCTGTTACTCTGAGATTTGACAAAACACTGGATATTCAGGCACACTTTAAGGGTGTACTGAGAAACAGCCACAGCATAGTACAATGGCACAGTCCTATAAATAAAAGGAAGTAATTCTGGGAGGGCAAACTTCCCAGATGCTGCAGCTAGCAATGATAGGGTGGCTCAGTATAATCATCTAACATTATAAAGTAGTCCAAACCCTAGGTGAAGTCTTTGAATCTGATAATTCACAATTATAGCCATCACCCATCTTGTGTAGCACTACATAGTGTTCAACGCATTTTCATGTACATCATCCCAAACTTGGTTTATAATAGCCACCTAATGAGAAAGTGGTTTCTGTAGACTTTCTTTTCATGTGCTATAACCTTTCTTCTTGATGTTCTTCATAGACAGTTCAGTCCTTGTCCCCCAGTAGATAGCTGGGTATCAAGGATTCTCAACAATATTTGGTCTAATGCTTTCAGAATCTTTTAGAAGTAAATGCCTCAGGCTATTCATCATTTCACAGCTATCTTAGATCTATGCTGACACATAACTTAGAAAGACATTCTGTTATATTTCTCAGAAATTATTGTCGTTTAATATCTTACTCGCATCAGCACCACCTGTGTCTTGCCCACATCAACAGCACCCATAGATCAAAAATTTTAATGATAAAGAAATTACTGCTAAGGTTCTGCTCTACAAGTTCAAAAGAATGTTTCTTGTATTTGTAAGGTACTTTACAACTTAAAAGTGGTCTCCTGTATATTAACTACCTCACTGGGCATCTCTGCCCTGAGACATACAATTGTAAATACATTGTGAATTGCATCACTCTCCCAGCCCTCTCAGTGTCTCCCAGGATAGTTTCCTAAAACTAGTGAGGATCTCATTTATATTATTGAGGTTATGTTATGTAAGGTATTATACCATATTGTTAAGCATATGATTTGATTCTTCTTTAATCATGTGATTATTCTGTTATAAAATATGGGATTCCAAATAGCTACTTGCAGTATACTAGTAATTTTTAAAGTGTAGATTCTGGAACAGCTATATCAGAACCTTAAGAATAACTCTTTATGGTATAGTTGCACATGCAGATTCCTGGGCCTACCCCCAAAACCTAATAAATCAGAATCACTGGAAGTGAGGTCATGGATACTGAATTTTTAGCCAACTAGAGGGTTTCTATACACCTCCAAAATCTGAGAACTACTGCCTAACAATGAGCTTGATTTTCTTAGGGTTCTCACTGCAACTTAGAAGAAAGTTCTGTGCCTTTAGAAACTGCAAGAACTCTTTAAGGCAATTAGCATACCATTTAGCGAGTAATTCAAATTTAAGGAAAAAGAACAATGGAATTTAAATTATCATCAAAACATACTTCTATGCATTGCCCTGTACTGGGTGCTCTAAAAACTGGAGAATTTGATACAATTTCATAAGAAATATTCAATCTGTAATGATGAGCTCTGTCAATCTTAGAAAAGATAAATGTAGAAAATAGATGTCTCTCTGAATGTGAGGTGAAAGCTGGGTAAGTTGCATTTCTGTCTGCTTCCTAAGGTACTATTCAAGATCTGTCATTGTTATAATTTGAAAACTATTATTCAGAAAGAAGACAGATTTCAGTTCAGTACCTTTGACTGTAAGAAGACCAAAATATAAAAGCCAAATGGATGAAAGCTCAGTCATGGATGACTGAATTTCAAAATTATCACTTATCTTTAAAGTTAGCTAAAGAATTATAGCCAAATCCCAATTTGCCTCTCAACAAAATGATAGGCCAGGGGCTCTTTACAATATGGGATATCTCTCTTGATGTAAACTTAAGGAAGGAAATTTCCTATTCCATGCTACTTGGCTTGTGTTGCTTCTTTATGAATTATGTTCTGATATTTTTAGATTACTGAGAATGTCAAAATAATTTTGAGTTAGACGCATTGTCTTCATGTCTTTCATGAGTTTAAAACAGCCCATTTTCTAGAATGGCAATCAGCTGACATCAATCTGACTCTGAAAGTAAAGAATTTTGTCCCAGGAAGTTCCAGGAACAATATTGCAAAAATTACCTCTAAATCTAGCGTGCAAGTTAGGTCAGACCCTGTCAGCTGGAGGCAGTAAGAAGCAGGCATTTGGACCAAATATGGGAAAAGTTGGGCCAGGTAACTGTAGAAGTTTACATTTCTTAATTCACTGTACCTACATAGATAGCAATTAGTTCTTGCCACAATAACACCATACCGAACACCACAAAAGCTCAGTGGCCTGCAACAGTAAGAGTTTATTGTTCACGTGTCTGGAGTTACCTGCTGATCTTGTCTGAGGATCAGCTGGCTATTGGTTGATCTAAACTATTCTCAGTTCTGATGACTGGAGGAACTACTAGGCTTAGTCTATGTATCTCCCATCATCCAGAATGTTAATCTAGGCATATTCTTCAGCAATGGCTGAGGTACAAAAGAGCAAGTGGAAATATCCAAAGGCTCTAGAAACTTAAACTCAGGACTAGTACACAATCACTTTCACCATATACTATGGCCTGAAGCAAGTCATAAAAATTAGTACAGATTCAAAGGATGAGAAAATCAACTATGCATCTTTAGTAAAAGGAACTGCAAAGTCTCATGGTAAAGGGCATGAATATAAGGGGGGAAATGAAGAACTGAGGTCATCATTGCAATTTCCCACTGTATGTAATACTGAGTTCCTATTTTCTATAGATATCATGCTGGGCAATGTGGATAATCAGAAGCATAAGACCTGACAGTGGTTTTCCAACACAGAGGGCTTGTTAAAACACACATTCCTGGACCTCCCCTCAGGAGGTCGGGGGCAGGGGTTAGGGAGAATGGGGGATTGGGGGGGATGGCTTGAGAATTTGCATTTCTATTGAGTTTCCAGGTTATGCTAATGCTGCTCATCCCAGGACCATACTTTGAGAGCCACTGTTCTATAAATTTGGAATTAATAGGAACTTTGGGGATGCTAAGACAACCGAGGGGTATTGATATTTACAGGAAAGGCAATCTGAAGTGAAGCAGAAGAATTTGAATGAGATCATTCCCCAGATAGCCAAACAGCTCATTCCGAATAGCAGGTTAATCAGGGGCCTTTGTGTGATCTTAACATTATCCAATTTAACTGCACCAGGTAGCCTGGCGAGTGACATGGAGTAAGGCATGACTGCTCCATCTAATGCCTGATGAAAGTCTCACACAAAACTCTACATTGGCAAACAAATTCTGTAGGCACCATTTTCTTGGAAAAATTAAATAAAGGTTTGAGATATCTATCACACTTTAAGTAGACCAGTAAAAGCACCCAACTTCTTCTAAGATCACATTAGCCACAGGTTGGGGGACACAGATAAACATGGAGAACTGAGATTCTGTGTGAGCTTTCTCTACTTTAGCCCTGATTTCTACTAGGACATGATAATAATAAGTTAAGGGGTTATTTCTGAGGGAAGAGAAATCACAATGAAGCAATGAATAAATGAGACCTTAATTTGGGGGATAGTAAGGAAATGCTGTAAAACTATTTTCAGGGGATCCATGAACCACAACCAGGAAAGATAATGCGATAACATGTGGAGTTTTTAATATTGAGACCTATGCAAGGCTTAGCTTAACCTGACACCATGGTTAAGTGCTGAGCAGAAAGAAAGAGCTCATAAGCTATTATTAGGCAAATAAAAAGCAGATTCCATTTTACCAGAAAAAAAAAAAAAGAATGCTATTTCTAAAAGTGTGCAGGCAAATATCAAAAGTGAATCAGTATCTCCAGATCCCTATCTTTGGAGGCATCTATAACTAGTACTAATTGCAACCAAAAAAGAGAAGGTGTAAAAAGCACATGAACTCATTCGATATCAACTTTATTAGTGTCTCTAAATACTCATTTCAAAATTGAAATTAATACAATAGAGAAAGGACCAAAAGAAAGAGAAGAATATATTTAACCTTTTAAAGCTTTTCTTTATTGATCCCCAGTCCTTATATTTAATCTTTTTTTTTAATAAGTATAGTTGATTTACAATGTGGTATAAGTTTCTGGTGTACCTTGTATTTAATCTCAAATGAGAAAGTACATAACTGAACTAAAGGACAAAAATGATTCTTCAGAATAAATAGAAATCTGCTATGTGAATATAGATCTGAATAAAATATTTTGCAAGTTTATTTAATAAAGTATATTAAGTGAGCATGAATTTGATAATATAATGATCATTACAGTGATCATTAAGTGGTATTTATTCAATTATAAATATCCACTGACATACTTTAGTTCAAACATGAACTAAAGTCTTAGAAAACTGGTTTTGCCACTAAGAGAGCTGTCTCTCTATCATCATTAAGTCCCTAGACCACACAGACACACCGAGAATTGAATTCCAATTTGACTGAAATGATAAGAAGGATATTATAAATTCACACTGAGGTTATTTTTATCTTTTTATCTACTTGAGTGTTTTCCCTATGAAGCTCCCCACCTCCACCTCCATCCACTACCACATACAGTGAAAATGTTCCCTAAAACCCAGGAGAATTAACAGATTATTTTCTTCATAGTGGTTATCACACAATCATAGTTCCTCATTTGTTTTTTCGTGTTAACTAAAAAGAAAAGCTGCATGAGAGCATCTCTAAAGATAGCAAGTAGCATTTTAGTTATCTGTGAAACCTTGTTTTAAATATAAGTGGAAGGAAATCGTTGAAAGTTAGGGAAAGAAAATGTACAGAGAAAAAGACTTATCAATTGAGAAGTGCACACACACACACCCACACCATGTCCTTCTCATCTATCAAACTAAGAAGAAGAATTTGGGCTGGGCATGGGGGTTGGAGGCAGAAATGCAAATAAAGGAAATGATATTCAGGCAAGTTTCTTAAATATCTTTTCCCGGTGATTTAACAATATGAGTCTTCAGATAAATACAGAATCTTACTAAAGGGTAAAGATAATGTTGCTTTTTAGTAGATTTTTCATAAAGCCCACTTTCTTTCCTAAGTTCTTCTGACCTCAGCAACAAGAATTTCAGGAAGTGGTGGGATTAAGCTCTAGGGTTAAGTTACTGATGTCTAGACAACTCAGAATTGAATTCAAACAGAAATCAGAGCTCTTGCATGGATGAAAAATTTATCAAACTGGTTCCATTTTTTAAAAGACTATTAGAGTCATATAACTAAATGCACTTTTGCCTCCAAAGAAGATAAATTACCTATTTGTAGCATATGAATTCTAGAGTGTAGTGCCTTGATTTAATACATCTAGCATACCAGTGAGCCAAATTTCATCAAAATCCAACAGAAATCTAAGTAAGAAGAACGTTTCTCCTGAGTATTCATTCCAGAATCTATTCAAATCTAGCCCAAAATGTGCCATATTTTCACCAAGTGTATTAATTAGATTCTATCTGAAAGAAGCTGACCCCAAATTCTCCTCTAGATATTTGGTTGTACTGTAAAGTTATACCATCATTGAGAACATTTGAGACACTATTCCCAATTTCTTGTCCATGGTTATTAGCATTGTCATTAGCATTGTGAATCCCTCATGTGGCCACTTAGACAAGAGTAGACTCTCATAATCTCACCATGGACACAACTATGTTTTTCAAGGGGTCCCAGGCTGAACTGGCTTGTGACATCAACTTGAGGCCAGTTCAGCCTGGGAGCACTTAGAAAATACATTTTCATCTGAAATTAATTCCAGGTTCAACCTTCATTTCCCACTACTTTTATGTAGCAGAAAAGTAGAATAGTGCACTTTTTGCATGATTGCTTTGAAGCTCTTATGCAGGGCAGATCAATTAAATAGCAAACAAACAAAAAACCATAATTAGAGTAATTGACAATAGTCTTTCCTCAATAATAAAATAATGGTGAAGGTTTATTGCAGGTTTACTATGCCCCAGCTGTTGTAAACTTTACTTGCATATTTCATTCAATACTCACAAAAACTCCATGACATAGGTTCTGTTACTGTCTTCATTTCACCAAGTTTACTGAGAATTAGAGAAAATAAGGAAATTTCTTAGTCATCCCTAATAAGTAATTGAACTCAAGAACTTGGGTGATTTTCCATTCCAAAAATGTCTGTCTTGTTTTCCTTAAAGCTGTCAATGAAACAGCTGGGGAGAGGGGATATAAAGGAGGGAGAGGTGAGGAAAAGGAGGGAGAGAGAGAAAACAATGGATTTGGCTAAAAGTAGAGTTACTTTGCCCTCTGTCTCTTCTCTCAGATAATACTTAAGACTCCTGATGTCAGAGTGAAAGCAAAAAAAAAAAAAAAATTGAGAGCAAGAATCTTTTCTTGGTCACTACTGTGCCCCTCAAAGCCCATCTTCTCTGGTCTCACAGTTATTGTACTGAAAAAGAATGATAGGAAATATTTTAGAACTCTAGAGACCCTCCTCTTTAACATTCTACTATGTGAGAGGAGAAAATGGATTTAAAAATATCATTTCTGGTATGGTATGTTTATCAAATATTTAGATATTTTTCTCTGTATACATTACGTGTATTATGTAATGGACCCTTATTCTTGCATTACCAAAGAACTTTATTATAACTAAACTGGAACTAGACCATATATAGGATTTTTATCTCTTGAATCAGCTCCACATTAGTTGTGCTAGATTTGTTGGCACCTGAGAGGATGATAGGAATGAATTTGACCAAATGAACCATTTTCAACAACACTGTTTGGTTGGGGAAGAAATGTTATGCTGCTTCAATTTCTGAAATATTCACCTTATTTCTTACAACTTCATGGTCAGATTAATGCTTTTCATCAGAAACATTAAACTTTCTAATGCCTCAGGGAATTTGAAAACAGAGCATTCCCGCAAACAATCCATACTGTGTCTGCAATTGGATTGGCTCACATAAAATATTTTGCCTCTTCAGAAAGAATGGAGACAGAAAGGCATCCAATAATCTTTTCTTGTATAAGCACCATTTTAAGTAAAATCTCCATACTAAGAACACTGTACTGCTCCACCAAACTTGTGAAGTTGAGCAATTTGCCCCACTGCAGTAAAAATAAAGTCTTAGAAATACTGTACTCTTATGACAAATTTTTTTCTTATTCTGAATCACTTTTCCTCTTTTAATGTGCGCAGACTAACAGGTCTAACCTTTGGGTTTCAATGCAAATATTCTGAATGAATGCCATTAAAAAGATGGTTTATACCGATGTCAATAAAGAAGGGGAAACCCTGCCTCCCAGATCTAGGAATCTCCTGTTCTAGCGCCACTCCAGCACTATGTTTACGACTTGTCTATGGCCTCAGTTGCCTCGTTTATAAAATGAGACAATTAGAGCTCCTCCATCTTAAAGAGTTGTTGTGAGAATGACAAAGCATTGTACTGATGAAACAAAGTGTCTGTATCATAATTTCATATGATTCTGTTCCCCTTTGTTCCTCAGTCACTTACCCAGCCAGCCACCCATGCTCCACACCCTCTCATATTATTTCTTCCCCTACTGGCTTCAGTCTTGCCCTTTCTCTTTTTACTTCTCTTTATTATTTTCCTCAGTTTGATTTTCTTTCTTCTTTGGCCCTAAAATCACTTGTCTTCTGCTCCTTGGGGTCACAAGGACAGCAACCATAAGGTCTCTACGATCAGTTAGGTCTTCCTGACAGTCACATGCTATCAATGTTCACTTGCATTCTACCCACTCATCCCCGACCCCTCATCCACAGAATTGGTTTGATTGGACATTCAAGAATTATGAGTTCATTAGGTATTTTAGGGAAAAAAATTCAACTGAATCTAGAATTGTGCCTATGGCATAGTATAATGCTTATGTCAGTGACAGGAGGAAGGAATTTCCCTCTGTCCTTCTAGGTTCTTCTGGCTGGCCTAAGAATTAAATTGACATGAGACAGATTAACAGGAGAAAAATCACCCAAAAGTTTAATAACATGTAGACACGGGAGAGACCCAGAAAAATTGAGGAACTAGCCAAAATGGTTGAAACCCTCACCTTGAACATACCATCTTCAGCTACAGACAAAAGAGGATGTTGGGGGTAGTGGTTTAGAACTTAAAAGAGGAGGAAGGCAGTTCACAGGGAGATGGAAAAGAAAATGTTTGGTAAACAGAAAATTTGCTGGGTCATATAGAAGCTATGGGACACAGAGTGGACTCTGATCTCTAGGCCCTGCTGGGTTTCCCACAGCACACCTAACCCATGTTCTTTGCAGACATTCCTAGTGATAGCTCTGTTCTGGTCCTCTATCTAAATTCTTTAGGCAGTTAGAGGGAAGGTCAAAGTTTCTTCCTGAGTCTTTTGGGCTCTGATAGTTTTCTGCTGGAAATAATCCACATGCCAAAGAGATATTTCAGAGTGGCAAGTTTTGCTCCCCTGTATCAGTTGTTTTTTCAAAAGTATTCTCTAGGTGATTATTAAGAATGTACTATAACATTAAAATGTCCTTGTATTTTACTATACAGAGTACTAGTATGAAATATACTTCATATTTTATGGCAAGAGAAGAGAAATTTAAATATACAAAATTTTTCTCCACCCTTTGTCTTCCTCTTTCCCCTCTGCTGTGCTTTGTGTATCTACATGATGCATCAACCAAACCTCCCCAACAGCAAGAACACCTGCTCAACCATCGAGAGCAACATCCTCTTACACCACCAGGACAACTCCTTTAAAGATAACATTCCTTCTTAATCTTGAAAGGGCCCATGATGACCCATGACCCACTACTCACTAGATTGTGTAAACTATCAATAATGCATCATTTAATGTACAGCCCTCTGTCTCAAAACTTATATAACTGTGCCTTGATCTCCAACTGGTAGAATAGTTTTAGGAGTTTTCCGAGAGGCTGTTCCCAGGTTATAATCCTCAATTTGGCTCGCATAAAATTTTCCATTTCTTTCTTAGATCAACTGCTTAATTTTTTCATCAACAGTAGTATACTTTAAGTTTTTTAACATTTCTTTTTAAAATTAAACCTCTAGTGTGTGTGAAGCTGAAGAAAGACTTTACCTGACTGTTTAAATTGTGCACAATTTAACAGCCTATTTCAATGACTACATGGGGTAAAATAGCCCATAGAGGTGTGGGATGTGGAATGTTTTGTACTCTATTAATAGAATTATGGGAAACAGACTGACTTTTTTGCTGCTACCAATTCTCTCATAAATGAAAAAATTTACATATTTTAATTGAACACATTGGTATGCCTTATATATTTCTGTGAAAACATTTAATATTATAAAAATGTTATCAATATGTTTGATTTCATATATTGAACTATCTTGTATCAGTTCCCTGGGGTGGAGGGGAAGCAATGAACCAAGAAAATATATAAGGCACTTGGAAATTGTGCTTTATCAGCAAAGCCTTCATAAGAAATGAGTCAGTACCAAATTTTGTGACTTAAACAGTCAAAAATCATCTAAGCACAAAGAATATACAAATTTTAAGATGTATTTATTGAAAAAAAAAGTGCCTCTAGCAAGTTACACACAAGCAGCAAAGAGAGAGTCAGTGAGTCAAAAATGTCTAGCTGGTATCATCCTTTCCTTATACCTGGCCCAGTTCTATATATTTCAAATATAACAAAAAAATTGAAGGTAAGCACTGTTACATACATTACACATTATATAATATACTTGAGGAGAGCTAGGATTTGCAGGCATGAGTATTATGCTAAGGGTCATGGGGGATGGGGGGAATCTGATTGTTGGAAAGGCATTTACAATAAACCAAAGTCTAGCCCATACAAATTCACTTTTGTTTCGATTTACTATAGAGTTTCACCACTCTCCTGGTCATCTCAGGAAAGCACAGTCCTGTTTCCCCCAGGACCTCCCAGTACAAATGGAAGAAGTGCTCCTCTGGATTTTCCAGGCCCCATGCCAAAACATTCCTGGACATTTAATGGTTCCTGGATCATTAAAAGGAGGATGCTCTCCTGGGACTGATCAAATGCTTAACTAGCTGGTGTGGATGTGTAATCATGAGGAGGGGAATTAGACCTAGGGAGACAGTCTACAAATGCCAGCTCTGCCTCCTGCTAGTGAGAGCACTTCTTCTCTGGCACCCCATCCACCTTTCCCTGAAAACATCTGTACCCTTCATCAACCCTTCCCCCATTGGATCCCAGTCTTCTTCCTAAGGACGAAGTAGCCTAATTCTTTTGTCTTTGCTTTTATCCATGATGCTAAAATAATTTTAAGTCCTTATTTATTTTGATCCTTGGCTTTTGTTATCTGATGCCAAACTTCTGGATATAAAACAAAGCCAAACAAAATAACAAACTCCTCATGTTTCTCTCTCAAAAAACTCAGATCTTGAAAATCTAGTCTGTGCCTTGGTATTATGCTAAGTGAAATAAGTCAGACAGAGAAAGACAAATACTACATTATTTCAGTTACATGTGGAATCTAAAATACAAAAAACCAAAATAAACCAAAACCTAGACTCAAAGATATGGAAAAAAATTAGTAGTTGCCAGAGGGAGGAGAGAGGGGTGAAGTGGGAGAAGGGAATCAGGAAGTACAAAATGCCTGTTAGATAATAAGTAAGTTATAGAGATATAAAGTAAAGCATGAGGAACATAGTCAATAATATTGTATTAACTTGGTATGATGACAGATGGTAGACTTATTGTGGTGATGCTTTCACAATGAACACAAATTTCGAATCACTTTGTTGTATACCTAAAACTTATATAATATTGTATGTTAACTATACTTCAATTTAAAAAAAGTCTGCCTTTAAAACCCCACATATACTAAAGAATTTTAAAAACTTATTTAGAAACTCATTTGATTCTTTTGTTATTTCTGAGATTTTTTTGTGGCCTACCTTCCCTGGAGTAAATAATTAAATGCCTCACTAAACTCACTGGACTCAACGGGAGCAGAAGAATGTGAAAGCGTTAGGAGAAAGGTGGAGAAGAAAATTAATATTGGTTAGTGTCATCCAAATGTCAGCCCCTCACACAAAGATATCTATTCAAATGGCACTCTAGGCCGACCTGAATTAGTGATGAAGATCTGACTCAGCAATAGTCATTTAAAAATTTACCAATAGCCAAGGGTGACAAGGCACAAAGACACCACCCAGTATCAGTCCCCACTGCACCTGGTGAATATTGGAGCTCATCAAAGTATCACTCCAAATTATAACCAATTGATTGACAGTAACAAGGAAACAACAGCTGAATCACAAAAGTGTCAGGGAACTAGAGAAGGGAAAATAACATAGTACAGTCACTAGTGATTTGTCTTATCTGGAATTATCTTCCAATTATTTACCAGTACTTCTAAGCAGATGTTGCCACTACTTCCTCCTTTCTTGTCCCAAAATTTTTATAATAATATTCTATTAACAAAGGTTACATGAGTCAATCTCTACATCTTGCAACATGAGAGTTTAAGTAATTCAGGCTGTCTCTGAATCCATCACTCTAACACAATACTTCAGTGAACCTTATGTTCACATCCTATGTGACCTACCTATGGACTGTTAACAATGGCAGACAATTTGTTCATGTCTCCCTGTATCCACAACCTCAAAGAGCATAACATCTTTTTTAAAAAGTTCAAAAATAATCAAAACTAAATACTATATATTTAAACTGCTGTGTTCAAAGTAAGAGTATAATAAATACCAAATTCAGGATAGTAGATACCTGAGGGTAAGAGGGGTGTTGTGGAAGCAGGAGACTGCAATACAGAAGGTGCTTATGAATAGTAAGCTAATTTTAAGGATCTCTTCTTGGATTGAGTTGGATGGTGGGCTTCTGGGTATTTACTATGTAATAAACAGATAAACGAAGGGAAAGCATGAATCAGTGATGATAAAGCATCATAAACCAATAATTATGTTTAACTGATCTGTTCAACTGAGGCTCCACAAAATTACTTAACTAATAAAAGGATGGCAAAGTTATATAAATAAATGCAAATAAAAAAGGAATCAGGATACGATTCTTAATATATTAATTTAAATGAAATTCAGGTCATAAGTTTTAAAGGAGACACAGCTATTTTATAAAAATAAATGGTAAAATTCACAATGAAGTTGTAATACTTATGAATATCTATACATCAGATAACAGCAAAAACATTCATACGGCAAAAACCAAATCATAAAAGAACAAGGAGAGAATAACACTGGTGATGAAAGATAATAATTTACCTTTCTTGGGCCATAAAAAGATCAAAAGGACCAAAAAATTTCTAAGGAATATCATATGAAAATAAAATATTTGATAAAATATAGTATAAAGTAAACCAAATACTGTACTACTAAAGGAGAAAATATAAGTTCTTTCCAAATACCCATTCTTAAAAATCTTATAATAGTCTTTAAAGTCTATAATATGTTAGCCACAAAGAAAATCTCAACAAACTGCTGCAAAATGTAGACATAGGACAAATAACACAACATTCTCTGTTGGGAATACATCTAGATGTTAATAACAAAACCAAGAAAGAAAAAGCCCTTATCTACTAAAACTTTTTAAGTATTTTTATATACTAGTTGAGTCAAAGAGGAAATACTAACTAAAACTGCAGAAAAGAAATAAGGAAAACAAGCAGTTATTGATAGCATTAATAATTCAAAACCATCTCTTTATTAGAAATTGAAGATGATTCAAAGAAATGGAAAGATATCCCATGCTCTTGGACAGGAAGAACTAATACTGTTAAAATGGCCATATTACCCAAAGCAATCTACAGATTTAATGTGATCCTTATCAATTTACCCATGACATTTTTCATAGACCTAGAACAAATAATCCTAAAATGTATATGGAATCACAAAAGATCCAGAATTGCCAAAGCAATACTGAAGGAAAGAACAAAGCTGGAGGCATAACTCTCCCAGACTTCAGACAATACTACAGAACTACAGTAATCAAAACAGTGTGGTATTGGCACAAAAAGAGACACATAGATCAATGGAACAGACTAGAAAGCCCAGAAATAAACTCCCAAACCTATGGTCAATTAATCTTTAACAAAGGAGGCAAGAATATACAATGGAGAAAAAACAGTCTCTTCAAGCAAGTGGTGTTGGGAAAGCTGGACAGCTGCATGTAAATCAATGAAATTAGAACACTCCTTCACACCATATGCAAAAATAAACTTAAAGTGGTTTAAAGATCTAAATGTAAGACATGGCACCATAAAACTCTTAGAAGAGAACATAGGCAAGAATTCTCTGACATAAATTGTAGCAGTATTTTCTTAGATCAGTCTCCCAAAGCAAAAGAAATAAAAGCCAAAATAAACAAATGGGACCTCATCAAACTTTAAAGCTTTTGCACAGCAAAGGGAAAAAGGAAACGATAAACAAAATGAAAAGACAGTCTAGGGACTAAGAGAAAGTACTTGCAAATGATGCAACTAACAAGGGGCTAATTTCCAAAATCTACAAACAACTTAAACAACTCAATATCTAAAAAATGAAGAACCCAATCAAAAAATGGGCAGAAAACATAATTAGACATTTCTCCAAAGAAGAAATACAAAGGGCCAACAGGCAGGCACATGAAAAGATGCTCAACATTGCTAATTATTAGAGAAATGCAAACCAAACTACAATGAGGTATCACTTCACAGCAGTCAGAATGGCCATCATCAAAAGGTCTACAAGTAATAAATACTGGAGAGGGTGTGGAGAAAAGGGAATCCTCCTACACTGTTGGTGAGAATGTAAATTGTTGCAGCCACTATGGAGAACAGTACAGAGGTTACTTTAAAAATTAAAAATAGAGCTACCGTATGATCTAGCAATCCCACTCCTGGGCATATATCTGGAAAAGATGAAAACTCTAATTTGAAAAGAGACATGCACCCCAATATTCATAGCAGCACTATTTATAATAGGCAAGATATGGAAACAACCTGAGTGACCATCAACAGATGAATGGATAAAGAAGGTATGATAATAAATATACAATGGGATACTACTCAGCCATAAAAAAGAATGAAATCTTGCCATTTGCAGCTACATGGAAGGACCTAGACAATATCATACTAAGTAAAGTAAGTCAGGGAAAGACAAATGTTATATGATATCACTTATATGTAGAATCTAAAAAAAAATACAAATGAATGTATTTATAAACAGAAACAGACTCACAGACATAGAAAATAAACTTATGGTTACCAAAGAAGAAAGGGGCAGGGGTATAAATTAGGAGTATGAGATTAACAGATACACACTACTATATATAAAACAGATAAACAACAAGGATTTACTATATAGCACAGGGAACTATATTCAATATCTTGCAACAACCTATAATGGAAAAGAACCTGAAAAAATATATATATATATACACATATGAATCACTTTGCTGTATACCTGAAACTAACACAATATTATAAATCAACCAAACCTTAATAGAAAAGTTTCTCTTTATTAAGAATAGTTAAATAGATAACATTTGAGTTAACCAAATCAAAAAAAGGGAAAGCACAAATAAATAAAATAAGAAATAAGCAAGGAAATTAAAAGACTCTTAAGAGGCTATTTTGCTCAACTACACATAAATAAATTCAAATTTTGGTATGAAATAGATAATTTTCTAGGAAAATCCAATTCACTAAACTAATGTAAAAGAGAAAGCAAATAAAATATTGGATTTCCACAGGATTAGGAAAATTTTTATATGATGGCTACTCCTGAAGCACTATTGAAGGTAACTCTACAAGGTGAATCAATCTGGGTTCTCCAGGAAGCACAAGTCAAGGCAAGATTTGGAGTGCATAAGATCTTCTGGAGAATTGCATGTGAAAGATAACGTGTGATGGAGCAAGAGAAGTCAAGGAAAGACTTCAGACCTCAGTGAAGATCTGACACTTCTGAAAGTGGGAAAAGGAGGAAGGAGAACTGAGTAAGAGTCTCAAACTGGAGTGCAGTTCTGAGAGTGTCTGGGCCAGGTCAATGGGAAATCAAGCAGCCATTGCCTCTTAGAGAAGTCCCACATCCATTAGAAATGGCCAATTTCAAGCATACCTCTCACCCACTGAAAAACATTGCTCCAGAAATCATCTTCAGTCTAGCCTACATCATCACTTTCTTCTCTCTTTACTAGATCATTCTGATCAGCATATAAACATGCTGTATTATCTCTCATCTCATAATCATGTTTCCCTGATCCTCTTTCCCAGAGTAGCTACTACCCCATTTTTATGCTTTCTGTGACAGCAAAACTTCTCCAAAATAGTTGCCTATGCTCACTGTACTTAATCTCACCTTCAATTTTTTCTTAAAACCAATTCATTTGATTTTACACCTCCACCTATCCAAGAAAAACGTATCTGTCAAGTTCAACAAAGACCTCTATTATCTCTAAAACCATGGTCAGTTCTCAGTCCTCATCTTAGCTGACCTATCTGCACACGTATTTTCTTCTTCTCCTTCTCCTCCTCCTTCTTCTACATATATATATGAAGCTGAGCCACCTTAATGTAACATATAGATCAATAACAGAATAGTAGCAATTTCACAAGGTTCAACTGTGAGTGTACATACATATATTATATATAAATATATGTATATAATCTGTGTGTGTAGTTATGTGTGTGTGTAATTACAAAATCACAGTACCAGTTTTCTTGTTAACAATAAGTCTACCAAATGAAATTTAAGATGTCTTTGACATTCTTTTGGTCTTTGGAATATTGCCCACTAGGATTATTCCCTCAAAATATTATGTTTCAAAATTACTCAAAATAATTCCTCTCTCTGTGGTTATGCCACCAAATTGATACACAGGTACAAAGGTAATTTCTTTCAATTTCATATGTATTTTTTAAAGTTTTTGATTCAATATTGTTTTTAAATTTATATGGTTCATACATTAAAATTATAAAATGTTGCACAGAGACCTCTAGTTTCCATTTCAGTCTCTTCACCCATTGTATCCTTTCCCCTTTTCTAGTCATTTTAATTGTTTATAAAACAAAATTTTATGTTTGAAAATATAAGAAAATAGATAAATATTAATATTTCATTCAATTTCTTATAAAACATTCACATAGTAAATATTCTCTTCTGATTTTTCCTTCCATCTTTCCTTCCTTCTTTCCTCTTTCTGTCTTTCTTTCATGCAACAAAAAGTCTTATAAATAATTCCATAGAAATGTATAGCAATCAAATTTTCTCATCCCCTCCAACCCCATCCCTCCAAACTGCTACAGAGCAGCTGTATAGATGTTCCATGTTTATTCAAACAGTGCACATTTGATGGATTTTTGAGTGATTTTTGTCTTTTTCTCTTACATAGAGTGCTACAATAAATAACCCCATGGTAGGATGATCAGTCCTCTCTATTTACCTGGAACTGATGGATTTCCTGAAAATGTGAGACTTTTAGTACTTAACACCAGGAAAATCCTGAGCAAAATTGGCCATCCTACCACATGCACACATCTTTTCAAAGTAGCCTTACATCCTATGAGTTTTTTTTTTAATCTAAGTACATGGTAAGTCTTTTTATTTGTTTATGTTTACTTTTTTGTCTTTCAAGTTGCTTTAAGGTTATTTTTTCATATTGGTCTTGGACATTTTTCATTAGGTTTAATTCCTAGGTAATTCTTTTTTGACACTACTGTAAATGAGATCTTTTCTACCACTACATTTTTAATTGACTGTTGTTTTCATACATTCTATAAAAAACATTGATTTCTATGTATTTGATTTTACTTCCCACCTCTAAGTCCTGACCAAGCATCCAGGCACCTTCCCCTTGTAAGATTACTTCCCGCCTTGGCAGTCCTAGGAAATTGCTAAGTCACCACTCCAATTAATGAGGAAAATAAGTTAGCATTCAGGGATCATTATTATAATATTCTGGATTAAAATATGGAGAAGCTGGAGGTGAGGACACCAGTTAAAAGGCTATAAAAATAGGAGACATGAGCATTAACTAGGGCCTTGTTGAAACAGACTCAAGCCGATTTAGTGGGTTTTTTTCAATTATTAGGTATATTGCCAGTAATGAGTAGCCTCCATAAACCACCGGATTTTTAAAATAAATAACAACAAGTTACAAGAGAGAATAATATGAAATTATGTGTATTTTTGGTGACTATTATATCAACCTACAGATGATATGTGAAATCCAAAGTCTGTTAAAAATGGAAGGCTTATGTAAATGAGTAAGGCTTATGTCAATTTTTCCTTGAAATAAGCTCTTTCTCTGCATCCTCATTTCCAGTGGTATCTTAAATCTCAAACCAAATTCTGCCAAACATGCAAACATTTAGGAGCAAATAAACATGGCCTCTCCATGTAAATTCATGAAGTTCTAACCCCTCTGCCTTTTTAAGTCTCTCCGACAAGAAACCTGCATGAAAGAGTCACTTGAAGTACCTGAACTACGGTTAGCATTCAGGTTCGGCTAACTTTGGAACGGACACCACAGAATCTTTGTTCAAGCCAAGCATGCTAACTAGAACCCTAGATAAAGAAGGCCACTCAGAGGGTTTTACCTGCTCACGCAGGGTCAGAGGTGCCAGTTCATTCTTCCTAACTAGTATCTGTATATTGAAATACCATTCATTTCAGCAATGAAAAATAATTTTAAATAGCTAGTATGTAAATTATTAAACCTTCTTGCATTGCTGTGATATGAGACAACTGAAGCCAAAACAGGAAAGCATATTCTAATTAGTCTGTTCCAATGCTAATTTACCACACCTGAAGTATGAATGCTTAATTAGGGCATCTCAAAGTTAACCAATAGTAAAGGAGTAAATAATCACTTTCTATGAAGAGGTAGTCAAAAGTCAACTAGAGACAAGATAGCAGGTCTGAACTAAGGGTGTAAGAGAGTGGCTTTTTCTACCTGACCTCAATTCTCTGAAAGCAGAGCAGAGGAATAGATTTAAACCACAATTTCATTGATCTAGGTAAAACTCAAATAAGTGCCTGACAGGCTCTGACGTTTGCCACCATTATGAGAACCATTTGTCTGAGTGTGTTTATGAGAGCCTACCTGAAAGTGGGGGGCTCAGTGCCCGGTGGAAAAGCCTTCCAATTCTAATAGCAGCTTATTGATAATATATATGCAGCAATCATTTTGGGATTTTAAAAATTATTGTCACTGATTTCTGTCCTCTGTGCATGTATGTGTATATGTGTATAAATATATATATATATATACACACACACACATATATATATACACACACATATACATATGTATAAAGTTAAATGTATTTTTGTTGGTATTTTGTGTGATCATACTTATTAAAATAACTATTTTGAACTTCTTCCTGTCGTCTACTACTGAAAATAGGAATCTTTTAAAATATATAAAAATTCTATTTCCTATCAGATATAACTTGAGATGTGATCATTTTATTAATTTATCTCTTCTACTACAGCATGCTGTGACATTTCCACACTCCATTTAACTTCCATAGGCATCTGTTCTCATGTAAATAACTCCCAGGATACCTAACTTTCTTTGATGATTTACCCCAATTTGAAACTAATTATTATACATTCTTAATTGTGAGATTTACTTACATAAAAAGAGATGGTTTTTACCTGATTTTAATTCAGGACTTGGATCACTTATAATTCAGTACAGAGCAATGTCCTTTGTCACATCAGATAAAACAGAGTGATTATTATTGGCTATCAGTTTAGTAGTAGGTTGACGAATGAACATCTAGACTGAATTTAGGAAACATCTTTAAATGGTGAGTGATTTTAATTTGGGGATTTTAGGTGGGACCAAGTTACAGCAACAACTTATGGGAATGATTTTAAGTTCCAGAAGGCAGACTTGTATTTTCAGGAGTGAGGAAATTACACTCTCAAGGGAGGTAGCAAAGATGTTGAAGAGGCAATGGAGTATAATGGGGAAAATACCTCAGAATTTAGAGTGAGAGTTAGAAGACCTTCGCTGCTATATATTAACTGCATAACCTTGGGCAATTCACCAAGCTTCTTTGAGACTCAGCTTCCTTTTATTTAAAGATGGGGTAATTATAACTTACCAAGCTTCCAGGACTGTTGTGAGTGTTGTGAGGTCCAATGAGGTAATATATGTAACATCAGTTCCATTCCTTCTTTACTGTTTCCTCCATATTTCCAGCTCAACTTTCAACTCTTTAGTGGCGACTCTGTTATCTCCTCTTTATCTTGTAGGGAAGAGAAGGAAGAGATTAATTCAATTACACACAGGGAAAAAAGACTGATAATAGATTATGAGCATCTTCCTTTAAGGGTATTTGCATTTTAAAATATTTTGCCTAAATTGGGCAAGTCTATAGTGGTAGATTCCTCAAATTCCACCAGGAAAGGGGCCATCCTTTCTGGGACAAGTGTGTGCCTCAAATCATACCACAAAGGGAGTCATAAACTCAAAAGCATTACTTTCACCTCAGGTGTAATAAAAACCAGCCATTTAAATTTGCATTTTCTTATTTACTTTTATTTTAAAGCACTACTCAAATGGCAGGATTTTTTTTTTTAAAAAATTCTATGGACGTAGTATTCCAGGAGTCAGCAAAGGTTTTCTGTTAAGGGCCACAGAGTAAGTACTTTAGGCTTTGGGTACCACAGGATCTCTGTCACAACTGCGCAGCTAAGCACTGTAGTTTCAAAGCAGCCATGGACAATATGGAAATGGATCCATTCAAAGTTTATTTACAAAAACAGGCTGTGGGCTGGATTTGGCTCACAGGTCACAGTTTTCTGACACATATAGTATTCTATCCACTCCTACATTCTTCCTTTTTTTCTAGTCACACAACAAGTAGAAGGTTTTACAGGAGAAGGGATATTGAACACCATAACTTTTTCTCTGGTTTCCACTTTGCATTTGGCCCCAAACAGTGTGCAGAACTTTCTTGGCTTTGTCTTCCCTGTGTTCAGCCCCTAAGGCAAGCATGATGCCCATGAGCTGTCCTACAACCAACTAAAATAATGATCAGGGGCAAACGCTAACAAATCTTTACTTCAACCTCCGTTTAGTGAAAGCTCAGGATCTTAGATGCAAGGGAGGGGAGCACCTGGGAACCTTGCTTGGAGACTTAGTAACTTCATTCTTTCTTTGACTAAAATGAAGGTATCTACAAATGTGTGCTTCCTGTGCATCTGAAACCTCAGAGTTTAGCACACCTGGAAGTACTGCGAACCAACTGCCTGCAGAAGCGTGTGGGAATGCAAAATAAGAGACACATTCCCTGAAGGATCCAACAGCCTAGTTGGGGAAGCAGAACAGACACACATAAGAAAAATACTAGACAACAATTACAAAGTCAAACGTCAGAGATGTACATCTTTATAAAGTAGAAGCTGACAGTGTCAGTGCTAAAGGAGACTCTATAAAGGAATGGGCAGTAAGGGTATAGATTCTAGAGGAAGCCAGGTTGAATGACATTTTCTCCCTCCCCTAGCTAACTGCTCCCAAACCAAGAGAGGAGAAAAATCTTGCAGGGGAAAGGAATACCAATTTCCTTTGCTAACAATGCTTCCCTTAAGTCCAAGGGTGGTAAGAACCCTGAACTGCTGAAAAAGAGGTAAAATATCGGGATCAATAGTAATGTCTTATGTACAAACAGGTTTATTTCAAATTTCATATATAATTCAGTTGGATCAAAACATTGATTGGCTGGTCAACACACAAAACCTATTTAATCACCAAATCCCACACATCCCATTTGCTGACATTCAGTCTGCATTTCAGTATCTACAGGAGATTGTGAAATTCCTGAAATTGTATTTGAAATATAACTTGAAATTATTCCTTCATGCTATGTGTTTTTAATATTATATTGAGTTGAATGGGTATAAATATAGAATTTTCATGTATAAACTTTGAATATAAAAATATATTGAGAGATGCATACCCTCTATGAATTTAGATATTAAAACTTCATATTTTATTGGCTTGCCTTTTTTTCTCTTTATTTTTTACTTTTTTCAATTGAAGTATAGTTGATATTCAATATTACATGTTACAGGTGTACAATAGAGTGATTCATAATTTTTAAAGGTTATACTCCACTTATAGTTATTACAAAATATTGGTGATATTCCCTGTGTTGTACAATATATCATTGTAGTGGCTTGTCTATTATAACAAAGAATGGTCTTCTTCTCAAACTTTTCCCAACTACCATGTTTGACTATACCATCTGAGTGTTTTTTTGCCAGGAAGCTGCCTGACATAGAATGCCATTTAACATCCAGGATATGTATGTATGGGTTAAACTATCTGAGATACTCTCTCCATCCTTGCACCAGTGGGATGGAAGGAACAAAGAAGCTCTTGCCTTTTTGGAACGTTCCCAAAGTTTGATTCAGAAATTGTCCTCTGTCCAACCAATAATTTATAGTATTGTTCTATACCTGGTGTTGCCCATAAATTTACTGGAACCCTCCCTCTAGATTGTTGTGTCCTCTTCCTGTGAAGTTTGCACATAAGATGTGGTAGAAACACCTCCAAGGACTGAGGCCTGAGATTTTAGTGACTCTACAAGATTGGTTGGCTGAGCCACTTTTGTGTCTGCTGACTAATAAATATTTGTTCACAAATGTGTGATGTCTTCTGAATTCATCTTCATACTTTTAAAAAAACGTATTGTGGTAAAATATACAAATATAAAATTCATCTTTTTTTCTTTTTTATTGAAGTATAGTTGATTTGCAACTAATTTCTGGCTTACAGCACAGTAATTCATTTACACATATGCATATTCCTTTTCATATTCTTTTTCATTATAGGCCATTACAAGGTATTGAATATAGTTCCCTGTGCTATACAGTAGGATTTGTTGTTTATCTATTTTACATATAGTAGTGTGTATCTGCAAATCCTGAACTCCCAATTTACTCCTTCCCACTCCTTTTCCCCCTTTGTAACTGTAAGTTTGTTTTCTATGTCTGCGAGTCTGTCTCTGTTTTGTAAATAAGTTCATTTGTGTCCTTTTTTTAAAAAATTCTACATATAAATGATACCATGGTATTTTTTCTTTCTCTTTCTGGCTTACTTCACTGAGTATGACAATCTCCAGGTCCATCCATGTTGCTGCAAATGGCATTATTTTATTCTTTTTTTATTGCTGAGTAGTATTCCATTGTATAAATATACCAAAGCTTCTTTATCGGGTCATCTGTTGATGGAGATTTAGGTTGCTTCCATGTCTTGCCTATTGTAAATAGTGCTGCTATGAACACTGGGGTGCATGTATCTTTTTGCATTAGAGTTCCCTCCAGATATATGTCCAGGAGTGGAACTGCTGGATCATAGGGTAAGTCTATTTTCAGTTTTTTAAGGAATCTCCACACTGTTTTCCATAATGTCTGTACCAAACTACATTCCCACCAACAGTATAGGAGGGTTCCCTTTTCTCCACACCCTCTCCAGCATAAAATTCATCATTTTAAATTACACAATTTAGCAGCATTAATTACATTCACAGAGTTGTGTAACCATCACCACTATCTATTTCCAGAGGTTTTCATCATCCCAAACAGAAACTCTGTACCCATTAGATGATAACTCATCTCCCCCTCCCCCATTCCCTGGTAACTTCTATCCTACTTATTATCTCTATGAATTTGCCTATTCTAGGTACCTCATATAAGTGGAATCATAGAATGTTTGCCCTTCTGTGTCTGACTTATTTCAGTTAGCATACTTTTTTCAAGGTTTATCCCTATTGTAACATGAATCAGAATTCTATTCCTTTTTCTGACTGAGTAATAGTCCATTATGTGTATATACCACATTTTTTTTGTCCATTCATCTGTTGATGGACACTTGGGTTGTTTCCAACTTTTGGCTATGGTGAATATGCTGCTGTGAACATTAGTGTGCAAGTATCAAACTTACTTTTATGGTAAAGTTCCTAATAGCCAGATAATGAGGGAAAGATCTTTTGCCTTTACCACCTCCCTTTAACTAATGGCAGCCACAAATATCTACCTTAAATAACTTAAAATTGAATATGACTAAATGGATTTTGGTCAGACCGTCATACTCAATTTCTTCATCTGTAACATGGGGATACTAACAGTACCCACCTCATAGACTGTTAGGAGGATTAAATGAGTTAATTCCCATAAGTTGCTCAGAAATGTATCCATCACAGTGTAAGCATTAAACAAATATAGCTCTTACTATTATTAGTGTCATCATTGTTGATCTTTTAGGGACACATTATCTTGCTGCTACTGTAACTGTAATTTACTACCTGCATTTAACATTCTACCCAGGTCTGCCCTAAGCTCTAACATGTTCTTGTTCCAAAGTCACCCTCCTCCTCAATCAAAATTCTCCTCCCAAGTGGCTGATCTTATCAAGACAAGAAGGAGTGAAACTTTATTGACCCATTCAACACTGACATGTGAATTACTGATAGACACTAACCATGGACATCTATATGATGCATACCTTTGTGCACCTTAGACTCCTGGCAGACTTGTGAGAATACAGAAAGATGCAACACCTCTGCTAGTTGCTACAGTATTTCCCTTTACCATACTTTCAGCAATGGCAATCCCACTTAAAATAAATGACTTCCCCTCAAGAAAGAGAGAATTTAAAGAGAGTTTTAGAATTTCTAGTGGTCAGGGGAATCATAAACTTCTAAACCAACACAGAATAGAAGTGTAACCAAAGATTGTGTTTTAGAATGCAACTTAATATTTAATTACAGTTCACAAAGAATATAGGAATAAAATATAAGGTTAACACAATTATTTCCCTTACAAGAGATGAGATGTATTTTATCATTGTGTTTAGGCTTAATAATCAATGCAAGAATTGTAACTGTAATGTATCAATGTTATTATATTTAAAAAGTAGCAGCGTTTTGCTTTAAGAAAGACTAATATCCATAAATAAATGTGAAAAACACCAAGCCCACAAGAATAATAATAAAAGAATCCCTTATAATACATAAATTAGGTAACTATTAAAAATTCCAGAAAATGATTTCACCAGTGGCGCCCTGAAATAATATGCTTGCTTGGTGCATTTTAAAACTTGTTTTTACTAAAATCTAATTTATATTCACTGCATCAAGTAGGATTCAGTTATCTGTATACTTTTAAATAAAATTGAAAGCAGATTCAAGAAATCCTTTTTTACTAGTTAGTGGATACTAAACAACAATAGATTTGGCAAGTCTGATTATCTTTTTTAAGTATTTCAAATACTATTATCAGTTAATCTGTTAAAAAATCTGTGCTAAAGTCCTTCAAAGGGTTGGGGATGGTGAATGAATGTGGTTCAAGTACTAACATTTGGGGCCGTGAATCAGGAGACCTGGATTCTAAAGCTTACTCAATTAACTAGCTATTCAAACTTTGGGAGAGCTTGGTTTCTATAAAAATGAATGATTTGGATGACCACTAATGTCCCTTCTTATCACTAAAACCTCCATGAAACAATCAGATTGAGTCCTACACAGTGAAGGCCATTGGCTGTGAATAGAGATGAGGATTTAGAAGACACCATCCTGACCACAAGAAACTCTGAATAAGTTTGGAGCAGACATTCTTATCATCTGCCTATGTGCCCTGAGGCCTTCCCATTAAGGTCCCTCCAGGCCTGGCTTCCAACTGCCTTCTGCATCTCCTTGCCTGAGGACTTACTTTGGCTATAGAGCCCACTCAGCCATCCAGAACAGTAGGCTAGAAGCACTAAAGTATTAGCACACATTCTGCAATCCTGGACCCATAACTGATAAGAGTTAGTGTATAAATATCCCAGCTCTCCTACCCCTTGGATAGATTAACCATCCCTTGCCACTGGGTTGGACTAACACCTAGGCTCACTGTACACTGATTCACAGAATTCTCAAGCATGGTTAATCCCCAGTGACTCACTGTTGTACTTAACTTGACAATACATCCTTTAGTGGTACCTTCCCTCCCAGTGTCCTCATCCCCTTCAGGTATTTCATGGGGACAACTAACAGGTAGACTATTCGCCAACAAATCCTTATTTCAGGTTCTGCTTCTGGAGAAGCCAAAACTAAGTGATAACTGTGTATATGATCCTAGCCTCACTCCTTCTCTGCCCCCAAAACTTGTCTGCACACTTTCTCTTCCCACACCCCATCCTGTGATTGGGGTTCCCTGGCCCACTCTGGCTTCAAATTTACTGCTAGGTCCAGCCAAGATAGTTACGTTCTTTTTTCTTTTAATGATTTTTTTAATTTTTAAAATCTGTCTATCTATCTATCTATCTATCTATCTATCTATCTATCTATCTATTTATTTATTTATTATTTTTGGTGGGGAGTGGGGGAGATAATTAGGTTTATTTATTTATTTTTTAGAGGACGTACTGAGGATTGAACCCAGGACCTCATGCATGCCAAGCATGCGCTCTACCACTTCAGCCATACCTCACCCCCCCCGCCCCCGGTAAATATGATCTTATTACCACCTTGTGAGTATTTTGTTTACGTATGTTAAGTCTTTATCCCTAACTTTACCAAAGCTATGCATACCTTAAATTTTGAAAGTGTATCATCTTTGTCTGTATACCTCTAGTGACTAACACTATATCCAACACATAAGGAATTTAATTATAGGACTTCTCCTGCTTGGAAGAATTTTCCTTGTACCATTCTTCCAAACAATCCCCTATATTTATGATTTAGAACTCAGCTTGCTTTCTCCTTAGTGAAATCGTCCCCAACTGCTACATGCTAAAGGATGAACTCCCTGCTGTATGACCCTCTGAAGACACTGAGAATACGTACCTCTTGAATATCACATCATAGTGTCAGCTATTGACTTCCCTACTTTTCCATTTTCTGTATTCTCTATATTAGCTTCTCTACTTTTCTATAAGCTTCTTGAAGGGTGGGATTTTGCTGTATTCCTTCTTGTTTATCCCAGCCCTCAGCACAAGGCCTTACATACAACAGACATCGTTGAATGCATAGAGGGAGCAGAAGGTCATTATTGGTTTTATTGGGAGTTTATTCCCGCTGTGACTCACACATTGAATAAATATATGCAATCACCATTAGGGACAAAAGAAATAGCAACTACAAAACAAAATGTGTACAGTGGCTGAGATCTGTATATTTATGGCAGAAAGCCCCTTGCTTTGTGACCTTTAAGGAGGTACAGACCAACAGCTCTCTGCAATTTAGCTCTCTGCTAAACTGGTACTGAGCTATAAATTGCTGTGACTACTGTAAAACTCAAATACATTTTATTCTATATTATTTCAGAAAAAAAATAGGTATGTGAAACCAAAAAGGTTTGGTGACCACAAGTTTAAACTCTTTAGGTGAAGTCCACTGGTCACATCATCATAATGTCCTTCCATATATCTGTCCCTCTATACACAGAATTTTTAATACTCTCTCCATAAAATATGCTTAAATAATATAAAGCAAGTCAGAAATTTGTCTTAAAATAACTGACGACTCATCTCTTCAAGTTTTGCAAGGACATATTTATACTCGGCACATACTATAAATAACAGCTGGTAATTTTGCCACAACCATTTTTCACTCACTTCTACTTTTTCCCACATTTAGTCTTCTTCCCATATTCAGTCTCATTTAACTCAGTTTAGAGTTTGCACTGGGTTGTGCCTATTGATTTGTCCTGTGTTTTAAATCCTCTTTTTCTTTATACATTATAAAAAGAAGTTATGTATGGCTACCTTTATAAAATTAGTATTTTAGAAGAATATAATACTCTTAGGCAAATACCAATAGTTCACAGTAAACCGAAGGGATGGATTTGGGACCTACAGACCACAAGAAAAAGTAGAAGTTGTAGTTTTAGCAAAATAACTTCCACAATAATCACAAAGTCTGTAGAGATGAACAAACAAACAAACATTCACCATGCTTTGGAAACTTGCAATTTTGTGAAAGGAATAGAAAATTGTAAAATTAAATATGAGAGCCTGAAGCCTGGAAGGAGTGCATCAATAAGGTATGACCTAAGAAGAGGAAGAAAGGAAAAGTCAGTATAAATTCTAATAAAGAGCTTTTGGGAAACTCCATGTAAAAAGGGACATTTAGGCAGGGTGCAAAGGCATCCTAGAGGACAGGAATCGCCCAGGTTATGGAACTGTGGCATAAAAGTTGTAGGAGTGATGAGCAGGGGACTTACTTTCTTCCTCTTCTCCTGCTTCCTCCATCCCTTGCTCACTCCTAGCCAGGCAGCCCAGGACACTATTTCTTTCATGTTTGCACTACATGTTGTGCATGATTTCATTATGGTTATTACCACATGTTATTTTTTTCCCTTTATGAGTCTATCTTACATCTCTACAAAAGCAGGAACAAGCTCTTTTTATTTTACATACCCCAAACCTAGCTTAAGACAAATACTCAATAAATAAATATTACAACAAGACCTGGGGTGTTAGGTGAATGTGAAGAAATGGGTTGAGAAACAGAAAATTTCGTGACATATACCCAGAAGTCTTTAAATAGTAGTCTAAGATTGACCTTATTCTAACAACAGGAAGATATACTAATAATAGCTTCTGTTGATGTACCAGAACCTTGACATAAGTTACCTCATTCAATCCTTACAACTACCCTGTTAGATGGGCATTACTATTTTCATTTTGCAGATTATGAAACCAAGGTTAGGGAAGTTAAATCTGGTAAGTTGTCCAAGGTCATTGAGAACCAGTATGTGACAGATGCTATTCTAGATGCTACAGATAAACTGGCCACCAGGAGAAACCAGGTCCTCACACTCCCTGAGCTTATGTTTTGGTTGAGTGAGACTGATTTTAAACAAAACCACCAAAAAATAAATAAGAAAATTCACAAATGATGATAAATGACCTAAAGGAGAGTCAAACAAGCTGATATACTTAGGAGTGACTGGGGGTGATGCAAAACAGTCTGCCTTACTCACTGGATCATGATATTCTCAATATAACACTCTGATCTTATGTTATTCAGAGGATGGAAGCAATCAAATACGAGTTTTGGAAGTATAGCTAGTGGTCAAGTGGAGGATTATTGCACAACAGCATCAATTAGGAGAGAATAAATGATTATCCAAAATGAAGCTTTAGAAGGTGAATGAGGGGAAGCAATAGCTCTAAGAGAAACCACTAATACGTTCTATAAAGAGTAAAACTGATTTCACATAAAGAATACAGAGGAGGGTAGAGATGGTGATGATGATGATATGGAATTGATGATAATATCAACAATGTTATGTCTTGACCATTGACTCAGTACATGTCCAAGATTACAGAGTTCTCTTTGGTGGAAAGTTAATTTTTAATCACTCTAAGAATGTTTTGCAAAGTGTGGGATTCTCACCACAAAGTATCCAAGATGATTTTGGGTGGTATTTAAATAATTTAAATTGCAATGAAAAGGCATTGAAGAACATAACTATCACATAGGAAAAATGCTACTTCCATTTTAAATCTCTTTCAATCCCTTTAATTATGTCAAGAAGAAATTCTCAATTTGAGCTATTTGAGCTATTTTGACTTAACACCTCTCTAACATTTGCTAATCTCCTTTTTTAAACAAAGAGTGAGCAGGCCTTATGTTCAGAGCCTTCAGCAGCCAGCAGCTAGCTGAAATTTAAAAGTTTATTTTCATTGTATTTATTTTTACAGTTACCCTCTATTTATGGTCAATGATACTAGTTTACCATTTATGGTAGTGATATACTCTTAACTTTTATAATAATTTATTTAAGTAAAAGAGTGAGTGGACTTAAAGCAAAATATTAAGCAAATAGCAATGTAGTTAATTTTACTACGTAGCAAAAATGTTGAAGGTGATAGATGGAAACTGTAGTTTTTGACAATTACTACAGTAAGTTACAAAAGCCACCTAGATTTGGCCTTCACAACTGTGAGAGAATAAATTTCTCATTCTAAGCCACTGCATTTGTGGTGATTTGTTACATAAGAAATTAATACAGGGATCCAGTGTAATCTACTTGTCACCAGTGGTTGTTCTCCTTTAAAGATGGTGCCACACTGAGGTTCCATCATCGTTCTCTGCACTGACAGGTCAGATGTTCAGAAGTGGCAGTAGATAGATCAGCTTAAATGAGAGAAGTCCATGCTGTTGCACCCATGGGCAGCCTTCATCCTGCCACCATGGCTACATCATTCAGGAGGTCCCTGTGCCATAATGAATCCACTAGGGAGCTGAAGATGGAGGTTGATAGATGCCTACTGGACAATCATCTTGTTCCCTTGAGGGTCTAGTGCCTTTTCTGTGCTGAATGATATCTTAGAAACACTGACATGCAAACCAAAGATTCACAGACTTAATATATGTCCACGCCCACAGATACACCTACATGCCTTTTCATCTGACCCTCTTATCTCTGTCCTTGCCCTTTTGCTCCTTCTAGTAGACTTGGCCACCCAGCCAAGCCATTTGCCACTGCTAAGGACTCCATATAGTCTTAGCAGAGGCCTCCTATACCTTCACACAAGTTGATGAGCAGGTATACTACACAAAGCTCTGGAACATTTTCACCATCATCTCTGTCACTGAAGGCTACCCCTCAGTGGGGCTTCAATGTGGCAGCAGTTCATGTCAGTTTGCACTAACATACTGAGCCACACATGTACCAAGACAGAATTTTAAGTCCTTCCTCAGCTTATCACTGGGAATATCCTATGAAGTCAGAGGTGAAAGCACAGGGAGAAATGTCAGCACAGAGGTAGGTGGCATGGGGGTTTGGACTATTTGTTTATGTAACTTATAGGTACCTTCTTGGGAAACATAGTGCACTAGAGAATTCTCCAGCTTTCCAACCAAATGGAATCCATTTAACAAGGCTCACTTCTCTGAGCTTTCTGATGATACTCTCAATATCCCACCAAGGTATTGCCAGCAACCTCGCCTGTTTCCTATAGGCTATTGTTTCCAAGCCTCAAAGAACCATCTCACCTGTGTTTTAAGACTGGCTCCAACATCCTTGCCAGGAAGTTAAATTCTGAGTCAGCAGAATGCCTGAATAAAATCTCCTCCATCCAGCCTTAAGTTCACTGACCCTCACTCCAGTCCAGCAACCACAAGATCCTTTCCCAGGCATGTGTTCCCATTTCCTACTGGTACATATCTGCCTGCTAGAGCAGGAAGGGAACTCCTCAGCTTAGGCTAGGCTGAGATTTGACCCTACTTATTGGTAGAAGCAATGAGGGTAAATCCACAGCAGATCCATAGGTTTAAGGTTTTCCAAGTGCAATTTTTAAATGTCCCCTTCCATTTCTTAGAGTTCTGCTCTTTCTCCATCAGGGCTTACTTTTAGCAAAGGAGATTTGCTGGGGCTGTATATTCAGCCCTCTTTGTAACTCTACCACTTTTTACAACCAGATCTTAGTAGTGATTCTCAGCACATTCTGCCGAATCTCCTTAATAGCAGCCAAGCATCATTCTGACTTTCACATCATGCTTTAAGTTGATGGTTGGCTGACCTCAGCTTGCAGTTTTCTTTCTTCAGGCTTCCAATCACAGTTAACAATAGCCAGCCAAATCTACAATCCTTATAACTGCCTTCCCCCCCCCCCCCATCTGTAGGGCATTGGAGCTAGCACACCTATATTCCATCCCAGTTTACTACATGTGCAAATCTTAGTAATCATGATGCTCCAAGAAGCCAAGAGTCGGCAATAATCCTCCTCTCACCACCATCAGTGGATCTTTATTACCATTTACCCAGCCAGTGATTTAATTCCAGCATTCCATTCTGAGATTCTGCTTCCTAGGATCACCTCTGATACAAACTTATCTTAGTTTGAGATTTCCAAGAAGCAGATACTGGGGCAAAGATCTAAGAGAAAGACACTTGTTTGGGAGATGATTCCCAGGAAATGGCAGTAGAATAAGAAGGTGAGAACAGGAAGGAAGAAAGCCAATAAAAGGTGTATGAACAAGCAGGGAACACTATGGCTCAATCCTAAGCAGGATCTCTGGGAGATCGTCTAAGATTTAGCCCCCATGAGAGCAGAGAAAGCTAGAGTGTCTTCTAACTCCCATCCCCTATTGGCTGAGGATTTCTCGAAACCCAGCACTCCTAGCCAGCCGTTCCATATATGGGCTGAGATAAAGCCCAGGTGGAGAGTCACAGAAGTTTTCAAGAGGACACTGTCAAAATGTACCAAAATTCTAACAGAGTATGATGGGTTCTCATTGGGATATTCAAATTGCTATGAGAAAGTGGATTCATTCTGCTGCGGGAAATTCCAACAAGGTTTCAGAAATATGGTAACATTCACCGTGGTAGCTGATGTCATGAAGTAGCTGCAATTTCCAAGAATTAAAAAAAAAAAGTTATGTGCAAGAAGGGCTAAGACCAGTGTCAGAGGAATGCCTACATCTGAGGAGTGGCTTGAGACAGAGTAGATAGTCGTCAAGTTCAGTGTTAATAAAGGTCAGTGTTATGGGTGGTAGTCAGTTTTCAGACTTTCATTGTCTCTAAGCTCTTAACTATTGGAAAATTTAAATCAGGGGGAAATTTTTTTAAATGTCCCTTATTGAATTTGCTCAATAGGTGACATTATAAAACAAAGGAGATAGCAAAAGTAAATACCAAATATTAATCTCCCTTATGCCACGCATAATTTTCTTCTCTTTGTAAGGATTCACACAACAGCAAGCTATTCAGAGGGTTTTGAACACAAGCATGAATTCTATTTTGTTCTGACTTTTGTAACTGAAATAACTAAATGATTTTCAATTCAGTAGTTATAAATCTTTCTATAACAACATGCACACAATTTTTATTCCCACCTTGCCACCTTCTTTGCCACTTGCAGATGAATTATTAGAACAAAGTTATAAACCTCCAGATATCAGATACTTGCAGTAGAAAATACTGACACAACCATAAAAAAATGCTTTCGTTTTTGTCTAGCTTTGCTGTCTTCTTCAACCTTTGTTCATCCCCTTTTCCCCTGGTCCTCTAAGTATACAAGCCAGTAGCATTTGCTTTGCTTTGCTTTTTTCCTTTTACCTTACTGCCTTTTCAAAAGGGGATGACATAGATTAGAGATATGCTCTAACTCTGTAAGGTTGTTGAGGGAAATATTAATAATTGCTGAAATTGACTTAATTTCTGTATGCTAATATTTTGTACTGTTTGTTTCAAAGAAGCATGTGAATAAAGCTACAGCTTCCATTTTTTAAATTAACAAAAGGATGGAATGAATTGATGGTTATAATAGTCATGATTAATTATTTTTAATCTCCCAAAGAAATTTCTAGTAAATTTTTTCTTTAATCTGTCACTATTAAAAAAATATTTATTGCTTATATTGGTTACTTCAATGGAAGCACACATCCTAAAACTTTTTTTGACATTACATCAGACACATGTCTTAATGACTCAGGACAGACCTGGCAATGTCACTATTTCTTTATTTCAATTCACACTGTAACTAAAAGTGAAAATATGTTTTACTATAATTGTTGTTTTCTTTTTTAAGAAATTGTCTTCTATGTAAACATTAACTGTTGAAAGTTATGTTGTTATTTTGGTTGTTTTCAGGACTTGAGCCTGGCATGGTGGCTATCATTTACACAGTAGTCAATGAGGATTCACATTACATAACTTCAAGGACACTATAGAGGATTCTCCAATGGATGGTAGGGGAAGAAAATTCATCAGAATTATTTTGAATAAATACTAGGAGTAGGATATTGCATGATATTCAAGCTGAGGTAAATTCCTGAATTTTCTTATGAGGAAATAACATTTTCATTCCATGATTATAAATGAAGTTAAAGTGAAGATGATAATTATGACTAATAATATCTTGAATCTATTAAATTCTTACTATCAGCTTAGCAGTTTGCCAAAACCTTTACGTAATTATCTTGTTTTACCCTCATAACCATCTTGACTTAAAGGTGTTAACATCTTCACTTTATCGATGAGAAAACCATGCTCAGAAATGTGAACTACTCCTTCAAATCACATAGCAAGTAAGTGACAAACATGATATTTAAACTAAGTCTGTAACTAAGGTACATTACCTCTCCAAATATTCTCTGGGAGCCAAGAAATATTGACTTAATTTTAAAGTGACATAAATGATTAAAATTAGATCCATTTTGAAAGCAGGATATAAATGGGAGAAAGGAGCAGAAAAGCACTGGATAGTCGAAAACGGGAAGGAATTTGGGATACACCAAAAATAAATGATCTGCAGAATAGAAGGTTACAGCAACAAAGACAATCTAAAGTCACCCAACGTCATAATTTTGCTAAAGGCTAACCCTGGAAGCAGGAACTATTAAAATTAAGAATATATATCAAGACTAAAAATAATCCTATTATTTGCCAGAGTAATTCCAAATCTAATACATGGTTCTTTATACATAATTCAAAATTCTAACTCATAAAAAATAAAACAACTGCAACAAAGATGTTTATCTATCATTATTTTAAAAGCAAAAATAAAGCAAAAATATTTAAAAGAATAAAATAGATCAAACATGAGGAAAAGTTTAAGTAAATTATAGAAAATCATCTCAATGGAATATACAGCAACAATAAAAATTAGGTGTAAAAAGAGCATGCAGTAAAATGGTAAATGGTTTGAGATCATTGTAAAGAAAAAAAGTAGGGCTCAAAATTTTATCTACATTATGATTACAACTAATAAAACAAATGATGCTATGATTGGGGGAAATTGTAGGAAATAGACTAAAATGATTGAATACATTAAATGGCAGAATGACTAATGTTCTTTCATAAAGAAAATAAAAACAAAAGTATTATAAAGTAAAGGGGGAGGAGAAGAGTACTCTCAGAGAGGAATGCACATGATTTTCCCTTTATCACATTTTTCTCAAAAAGCCAAATCCCACTCCTCTATTGAGAGGCATTGCTAATTACCTACACATTTCTCCCCTTCAGCTTACTAAAAAACCTTCCATTTGTTTTGCAGTTGGGGCAGGCAGTGTCTAAGACTCTCTTGCAAGTAGGAATGCTCTGGCCCTGAACAGGTTTTGTGTGGCATGTAAATAGTGTTCCCATATTTTACAAACCAAAACACAGGGTGCCCAGTTACACTGAAGTTCAAAAAACAATGCATATTTCTTTCAGTATAAGTATATTGAAAATATTACATGAGACATACTACCAAAGTTCTCCACTGTTTATCTGAAATTCAGATATAACTGAGTGTCCTGTATTTTATCTGGCAACCCTTTGTAAAGAGCTTGGAAAACTAAAGTTTCTTGATGCAGTGTTTATTGAAAACATATAGCCATATTAGTTTGGATTATGTTTCACTGTATGTAACAGAAACCAGGCTATAATGGTATAAGGAAATAAGATTTTGCTTTTCTCATATGATAAGATATTGGAAAGGAAGAAACCCAGAGAAGGTGCACTTGATCAAGGAAATGAAAGAATGAGGTTCCTTCAAGCTTCTGGCTCTACCCCCATAGACTATGTCTTTGGTCCTAAGAGTGGCAATATGGTTGTTCCACCTCCAGGCACCCTGTGTGGATCCTGGAGAAAAGAGCATAAAGGTAATGAGCAAAAAGGGGCCTGCCAATTTACTCTGCTTTTTTTTGGTCATTTCCTTATTATTATTTCTAATCAGGAAAACTGATTTAAGGGGAAGCTTCACCTAGTAACTTAAAGTCACATCCCATTGTCCTTCTATCACATTATTCCCTATTTCTTATTAGAAAACTCTTCCCTTCCACCAACAATAACATCTACTCATTATTCATTATTACCCTGCTTAAGCTCCAGCCCCTCCCCCAAACATGTTCTTTGTACATCAGTTCCCTGTGATCCCCAAAGATGGAAGCGCCTGGATATGTTCTTACAGTTTAGTTCTAGATTAAACTCACATTTGTATTGGTCCTTTTGCTTGATGGAATTGTGTTATCTTTATAAGTGGACTGTATGGTCCTTGAGAGAGGGGACTATGCCTTATTCACAATATGCCTGGAACTCACCAGGCTCCCAATATTTGTTGATGGGTTTACCATCAACTGTCATCAAATCTTAACAAAATGCCATAAGAAACCCCTAAGTATAAGCCTTCTAAAGCTATATATAGAAAGGTTGAAGTGAAGCAGATTCCTTTTATTTTTACTTTATTTATTTAATGCTTCATTGCACGTGTAATACATTTACATGGTTTAAAATTCCAAAGATATAAAAGACTATACAGCGTGAAATATCTCCCTCCTGTATCCTTCCCTGAGCACCTAGCTTCTCTCCCTCATGCAACCAACCTCATCAATTTCTTGTATTCTCCAGGGAAAACTTTTGTATTTACAAGCAAATATGCATATTTTAAAACTCATTTTGAATATTAAACATCCACTATGCACTGAAATGCATGCCGAGCACTGTGCTAAATGCTCTATATTTAATCCTCCCAATAACTCAATGAGGCAGGTTTTTCTTCCTTTTTTTCCCAGCTTACTGAGGTACAGTTGACAAATAAAAACTGTATATATTTAAGGGGTATAACATGATGATTTGATAGACATATACATTGTGAAAGAATGATCACAATTAAGCTAATTAAGACATTCATCACTTCACATAGTTACCTTTTTTTGCATGTGGTGAGAACACTTAAGATTTAGTCTCTTAGCAAATTTCAAGCATACAGTACAATATTATTGACTATAGTTGCCAAATCATCAGAGAAATGCAAATCAAAATCACAATGAGATATCACCTCACACCTGGGAATGGCTGTCATCAAAAAGACAACAAATGACAAGTGTTGGCAAGTATGTGGAGAAAAGGGAACCCTTATACACTGTTGGTAGAAATGTAAATTGGTGCAACCACTATGGAAAACAGTATGGGGGGAGGTTCCTAAAAAATTAAAACTAGAATACCATATGACCCAGCAAATTCTACATAAATATTTATCCAAATGAAATTAAACCTCAAAGACATATCTACACTCCCATGTTCACTGCAGCATTATTCACAATAGCCATGATATGGAAAAATGTAAGTGTTGACAGAAGATGGATACAGAAAATGTGAGATATATATTATGTATATACATATTATGGCTGAATAATAATATATTAGTATGCTAATAGTAATTAGTTAACTTTACGCTAATAATATATATTATTCAGCCATAAAAAAGGACTTCTTGTCATTCACAACAACATGGATGAAACTGGAGACATTATGCTAAGTGAAATAAGTCAGACATAGAAAGCAAATTCTGTATGATCTTTTATATGTGGAATCTAAAAAAGTCAAACTCACAGAAGAAGGTTTATCCATTATCTCCATTTTGTAGAGGAGGAAACTACACAAGCCATAGCTGATATTTGAACCTTGAGAGTCTGACTCCAGACTCCATGCTCTTAACCACAAAAAGATATTTCCTCTCCATGAGGAATATTTTAATAAGAATTATACAAAGTAAACCAAGTCTCAAAAGATTAGATAGCCCACATAGGGGAAAAATTATCTCCCTATATCTGGAGAGAATTAGATATGCACTTGTATATTTCTCAATTAAGGAAGTGTAGTTGTGAAATTTGAAGATTTCAGGCTTGGATCCTTTATCTCAACACAGAAATTTGTCCCTGTGGCCACGTGACAATAGCTGAGCATGAACACCGACACCGTATGGCATCGTAGAAAGAGTACAAGTGTGTAACTGTTAGAGCAGGGAGATAGCTAGATATGAGCAGAGAAAGGGGAGCACAGACCAAACAGCAGGAAATGGGCAGAAAGGAGGGGCACAAGCCAAATGCAGGAAACCATACATCATGTAAGCACCAGGGGTCCCTGAACAGAGAAAGAGAAGCAGGAACCTCTGAGCTGATAAGTGGTCACACCTTTGGGGGTGATAAGAGGCCAACAAAGAAAGGTGGGAAAAGGCTGGAATTTCTAGTGTCCAAATGTAACCTTTTGCTTATTATGCCCTCATTTCAATAAAATTAGCCTTGCAGATTAGAAGTACCCATCATGCACCGATGCAGTGACATTTCCAATCCAGACTAAATAAGGACAAAAATCCCTCCTCCCTTCAGGAAGGTGGAGTTGGGATGAAAATCAGGGAACATGACCCCATGCCCTTCCCTCCTTAATGAATATTCTGCCCATTCATTTTTATACCCTATGTAATCAACTTGCCAAAGAAACTCGGAGCAGCTGCTCACCTGAGCCTCTGCTTGAGAGTGTACTATCCATTACTTAATAAATCCTCACTTTACTTTTTTAACCTCTGAGTCTTGTCTCTAAATTCTTTCTGGGACGGGACAAGAACCTGGAACACTGGTTACATCCACTGGCAACATAACAACTGGACATAGTTCTCCCACTGCAAGTGAAACAGGATTTGCAAGGAAGATCATTCATTTTGTCAATGCCCCTTAAACAGAATTCTTGTCCCTTTGCCTTTATTTCAGACTCCTCCATTCTCCTCTGATCTTCATCCTACTTGACTTCTTTCCCTGTCCTGATTCATCTGCTCCTACTGCTCCTCTACACTTACCCCTTTTCATTTGTCAATGAGCCCTCTGCTCTCAACTCTGCTATGCTGTCCTGACTCCTTTTCTAGGAAATTGCTGGCTGCTTCCATGTAAGAGGGGGGAAAGCTAAAAGATAGCACAAACAGATATTTTATACATGAAACCAAAAATAAACAATTTGACTTATATTTAACTTTATGCTAAAAGTGCACAACCATGCTACAGAAACCCTTAGTAAATTCTAAATAGTTAATAAGTAAGATTTTAAAAGTTTGAAAAGTTACAGAACTTTGCAACCTTACACAGGACAGAAAAAATAAAGCAAACTCCAATGTACCCAATTAAACAACCATCTCTGTTTGAGATTGTGTTAAAATGGGAGAAGTTCTTGTTAATATTTTAGTACTAATTTAAATAAAATAGTTAGAATTTAATACAGATGGTATTCACAAATAATGCATGATAATCAAATACCCCATAAAGTGATTAAGTTAAAAATAGATTCTATTACTTGTAGACATTTGGGGAAACGTTTAAGTTATTAGCAATACAAGGTATGTTATAAAGAGGTAGTTCTTTTTGTAAGTGGGAGGAGGGAATTGCTCTCAAACATTGTTGGAGGCAGTTTACCTTGAGAAAATCTTGTGAAAAGACAAGGTGGAGACTACCAAACCGCATTCTTTAAGCCAAGGTGATCTGCCCAGTCTCCAATTACAGAGCTGTAAACAGTGCATTTCCAACATGCAGATTCTTTTTTTTATTATTTAAAAAATTTTTTATTGACGTGTAGTTGATTTACAATGTTAGTTTCAGATGTACGGCAGAGTGATTCAGTTATACGTAAACATACGTATATATTTTTTTATTTTCAAATTCTTTTCCAGTTTGTTACTATGTGATATTAAATATAGTCCCCTGTGCTATACAGTAGGTTCTTATTGTTTATCTATTTCAGGCTCCTCCATTATATAGTAATATATATAGTAATGCAACACACAGATTCTTACGTGGTTGATCCTGAGTGGACCTGATACTCTGTTTTTCTAAACAACTCTCAGTTGATGTTAACCCTGCTGATCCCTGAGCCAGTATTAGGGCAGCAATATTCTAGATACTTCTTTTGGTGCAAGGATTTCTTTAGCTGGAATCTTTATCTGAGGCCTAAGTGGTAAATAGTGAGTGTTAGAGAGACTGGTTAGTACCCAAGGGAAGGGGGTCAGAATTATATGTTTCCTCTTACTTGAACTGGCGGTGGGGGCAATAATCATTTGTATGGGCTCCAAATATTTTTATAGACTAAGAAGAAGCCAGATTTTAAAAAGCAAGCTACAGAATCACATTTGAAATATTGATGGGGTGGGGCTTGTTCTGGGAAAGGAGAGGAATTTGAGAGAGTCATAAATTCAGTCTCTGCTGAGGATTTATTTATTTTTTTCTCCTAAAAATCAGAGATCAGGAGTAAATTGGTCTTTATTTCACAGATCACTTTAAGGTGTTTTGGAATACATAAATATAAGCTATAATTAGAGTTTAGGTTAGGAGTGGAGAATTGAATGTTTTCAGATAAGAAGTGGAAAGAGAATTAGGGGTTGGAGGTTTTTAAACAGAGAAGGGAGAAAAATATTCTTAAGGAAGAAAGAGGCAGGAAGGTGTTTGTGGAGCTGGCTGTCACTCTATGGAGTCAGAAAACCTCCACCCCTGGGCTCTCTGTGTGCCTGGAGCCATTGATACTTAACCCCCACCCCCCAACAGGACCCTCCGCATACCTGCATTTCCGCAAGATAAAAACAGCTCTTGATGTGTGTTTACCCTAACAAAACTGATCGCCCCAGGAGATAGCCCATCTCACAATACCCTAGGCGGACAGGTCTCACATCCTGCCATGATCAAAGTTGTAAAACCTATTGTTCAGAGAAGTCCCTGACAACCGATCAGGTAGCTGTGCACGAATTTATCATGCAGCCCCTACTCCTTGTGTGCACAGCATTCTCCCCTCAATAAAAGGCCCTGCACGTTTGCCCTGGTGCTTATGTGGCCCACTGTTGCCTATAGCAGCGTCCCTATTAACCTTTCCTAAACTCTTCTCCGTCTCTGGTAATTCCTTACCAACCTGTGTCACCAGCCCACCACGCTGTGCCCACAACACTGTTGACAGGCCAAAAAAGAAGAGAAGTGTGAGAACCCCCCGTGGTGACAGACTGAGGGGGATAGGCTTTTCTGAACTGTTATTGGGGGTGAGGGGGCGGATGGGTAGTTGGGGCTCAGTCTGGGGCTGGAAGCTATCAGACTTCCTTGCATGACGTGTGTGTGACAATGGGGTTACTGTAGGAAGCCCTCTCTTGATTGTTCTTTGCACCAGCCTTATGCCTTCTCCACAGCTTCAGCCATTCAGAGCTTGAGTTGAAATGTTATAGAAGATAAACAAAACTGGACATTAAAGTGGTAAATATAGACTTTTTCCAATAATTACTGCTATAGAGGAAAGAATTGAGCAAAGGACAGTAAGTGTTTTAAAGGGGGAAGTTTGGGGTGGGGACTTGAGCTGAGTCAGGGGAGTGAAAAATTACAATAGGAAGGTAAGAGGGTTGGTCACTATAAATGTGATTATGAGAAGGAAAAGGTTGGGCTGGGCCAAGACTGGACTGGGCTAACTCATGAATTTTAAGTTAACTCGTGAATTTTAAGTTTCACCTTGCTAGACCGGTTTCAGGTTACTGCAAGTGACCCTTTGCTTCCGCTTTTATGACACTGCCTAGCTGTACCCACCCTATTGGTTGATGGACTCCCAAGCTTGCGACACTGCCTAGCTGTACCCACCCTATTGATTGATGGACCCCCAAGCTTTTAAGTGACCCTATAAACCCTCACTCACACTTCCCGGAGGCGCTCAGAGCTCCGGAGCGATAGCCCCTCTAAGCCTGCCAGCGTAATAAACCTGAGTACTCCAACCCTCTGAGTGGTGTTTGTTTCTTGGCTGGCCTGCCATTTCTGTAACAATTAGGCCACCATGTCTGCTAACTGGCATTTATCAAAGTTAGGCATCTATCTTCCCATAGAAACTAAGAGATAGAGGCTCTACCCTTCCTGATGATCACATTTAAAAAAAAAATGGTGTTCAGGTCCTTGAGGGTTGTAGGAGATACATCTACACTTTTTTTTTAAATAAATGCTTTAAAAAAGGGAGGTCAGGGGCCCATCATCAGGGGTTGGCTGAAACAAAGGGTAAACTCTCAGCAACCTTGAGCTTTTCCAGATAGGATTTCAGCATGGGACTGGGTAGTCCCAGGGATGTGTTCTTAGGTTGCCAAAAGCTAAGCTAAAGTTTGCTGAAGTCTCTTAGGGCTGGGGTCTGGATGGAGTCATTCAAGCAGAGAGTGTTTACAGTTTTCAGTGTCCACAGGAATAAAACCAAGGTTGCTCAGAAGCCCTGTGCTTTTAGAGCGCTGAGAAAATGAGGACAGAACTGAACTTCTGGTACTCCTTTCTTCACACCCCACCCCCCAAACACCCAAGCTGGAAGTTTACAACCTGAGAGTGTCTCCTCCTATTGTTACCTTTCCCTGAGGGCCAGAAGGGATGCAAATTGAAGCCATGACCTGAGGGAGCAATGAGTGATGGGCTTGGCTACAGTTTGGGATGCCTGTAGCTATCACTTTAGGGCTTACTTATCCACTCTTCCCTACTACACATTCTGGGCCTGAATGAATGGGTGATGGCCTTCTAACGTCTCCTTTTAAAGAGTAGTCAATACCCTGGAGGGGGAAGCCGACAAGCTCACAAGACATTTGTAGGCGCATAGATATTTCAAAAGGAAAATATATCCTAGATACAGATTCCAGTAAAAGTAAAAAGTATTAGAGCAAACAAAACAAGAATGTAAACTTATCTCAAAAATAGTGTGTGTAAAAAAAAAAATGATTGAAAAAGCCAGAATGATGGGATAAAGAACAGAATATTGAATTGCGGAACAAATTGATGAATTTGAAAACCAGATTGAGGAAATCCTCCAGAAGTTAAAAGGATAGGAAAGGAGATTGTAAAAGACAAGCCAAGAGAAATGGAAGATGGACACCAAAATGCTAACACCCAGAATAACAAGACAGAGAAAAGGGAAAAAAATTGAGATGGGAAAAATATTTGAGGACATGCAGAATGAGTTAAAAATTTTTAAAGACTTCAAATTGAAAGGGCCCAGAAAGTGCAAAAAGAGAATTTTTTTTTCAAATCCATACCTAGATATATTATAGTGAAATTTAAGAATACAAAGGCAAAGATAAAATTCTAAACACAGGGAAAAAAAGAGCAGACACCATACAAAGGAAGAAGAATCAGACTGATGTCAGATTTTTCAAACCACTGAATGCAAATGGGTGTTCTCAAAGAATTGAAGGAAGATAACTTTGAACATAGAAGTTTCTATCCAACAAGATGTCATTTAAATAAGAGGACATGATAAAAATATTATCAGGCATACAATATTTTAAAATCTTTGCTACACAAAGATGTATATAAAAGACTTTTGGATAAGTGCTTAAAAGAAAAGACAAATCTGGAGATGTTGCAAGAGATATATGAAGTAAAGGTTATCAAATAAATAACTTACTAATGGTTATTGTTGTTTAAAAAATAACAAAGATCAAAGAAAAAGGGAAAATATATCTGTAATAACTGATTACAGTCAGCCCTCTGTATCTGTGGGTTCTGCATCCACTGTAGAGGGTTGACTATACTAACCATTTTATACAGGGGACTTGAGCATCTGTGGATTTTATATCCACAGGTGTCCTGGAACCAATTCCCCACTAATACTGAGGGATAACTGTAGTGAAGATCTAGTTTAGTGACTGTCTAAGTCTATTGGGCATATACTACCTGGAGCTCTTGTTTACATGCAAATTCTGATTCAGTAGGTCTGCAATGGGGCACAAAGTTCTGCAATTCAAGTAAATTCCCAGGAGTTGCTGATGCTGCTGGTCCTTGGACCACATTTTAAGTAAAAGCCAGGGCATAGATCTGATCAACATGATGAGTGTTGGAAAGAGGGGGAGTCAAGGGATGAGAGAGCCCTCGCCTTATTCAGGGTGAGACATAGCTTCAATTAAGAAAAGTAACGAGGATAGGAGTAAAAAGATATGTAGAATAATAGGGACACATTGAAATAAGAAACTAAGATGGTAGCAACAATAATGAAGATTTCAGTAACTATAATAAATAAGAATAGAAGAAAACTACCAATTCAAAGATACAGAGTGATAAATTGGATAAAATGCCCAAATCCAGATTTAAACGATTTCCACGAGGAACATTTAAAGCATTAGGACATGCGAAAGTTGAAGAGAAAAGAATGGGAAAAACAAGACCTAGCAGGAAAACCCCAGTCAAATCAATGTTGATAACTATATTATATTAAATAAAGTAGATTTTAAGACAAAAAATATTAGGAGTGGAGAGTCATGACACAGCAAAAAAGTTCAGTCTATCAAGGAAGTACAGTAATTTTAAGTATGCATACACTATAGGCTCAAAATATGTGAAGCAAAAAATTGACAGTACTATATCAATAAATTTGTTATCATAGTGGGGAATTTCAACACATCTCTCTTGATTATTAACAGGTTACACAATATTAATTCAGCAAAGATATAGAATAAATGAATAACATAATTAATAAGATTGATTTAATGGAGATTATACATAAAAAGAGATGAGAGAAAGAAACCCACATAGTTATTTTTGCATCCATTAGGGAATATACAATTTTACCATGCATGTGTGAAATATTTATAAAAAGTTGATCATGTAACAGCCAATAAAGAGTCCTCAAAAATATTTCAGATCTCATAATATCTAACCATAATACAATTATGTTAGATGATAATTTTAAAAATTAAAAATATCCTTGAACATATGGAAATTTAACACACACATAAAAACAGGAAAAAAATCACAGTAAAGTCTGAAAATTAAAAAACAGGAATGACAGAGAAAACATTAGATATCAAAACCTAGGAGATATGGTAAAGGTGCTTTAAGGGAGATGTATAGCTTCAAATACTGATATTAAAAAAGAAAAGAGCTTCAAAATTAGTGACTTATGCATTCATCTTAAGATGTTATAATATGATTAACAGAATGAACTCTAGGTAATGTAGGTAATAGAAAACAGGATCTTGAAGTGACATCTGCATCCCTATGTTGACTGCAGCATTATTCAGAATAATCAAGATATGGAAACAACCTATGTTCATCAAAGGATAGGTGGATAGTGAAGATGATATATATGTATACATATATGATTATAATATATTTATTATTCAGCCATAAGAAAGAAGGAAATCCTTCTGTTTGTGACAACTTGGATGAAACTTGAGGGCATTATGCTAAGTGAAGGAAGTCAGACAGAAAGACAATTACTGCTTGATAATCACTTATGTGCAGAATCTAAAAAAGCGAAACTCAGAGAAACAGTATATTAGTGGTTACCAGGGGCTGGGGATGGGGGAAATGGGGAGCTTATTGGTCAAATGGTACAAACTACCAGTTAGAAGATTAACAAGTTCTGGGGATCTAATACACAGCATGGTGATAACAGCTAATAATTCTGTATTACATGCTTGAAAGCTGCTGAGAGAGTAGATTTTAAATGTTCTCACCACAAAAAGAAATTTTAATTATGTGACCGAATGGAGGTGTTAGCTAAGGCTATAGCGGTAATCATTTTGTAATATATAAGTGTATTAAATTAACACTTTGTACACCTTAAACTTACACAACATTATGTCAATTATATCTCAAGAAAGCTGTAAAAATTATTTTTTTAATAGCAGAAATAAATAAAAACAAAAGACAAAAATACAATTTGAAGGTCAGTAAAATATAATTGGAATGGGGGATACAATTACAGATAAAGCAAATGTTAGAATCTGATCCTCATCTGCACAACTCAAGGGTGAGCCCTGGAGTTGAAAAACAAATTTGTGGGGTCTCTTTCCTGAATCCCTGTCCCTTGTAATCTTCCTGGTGCTTTTCTGTTCTCTGCCCTGACCCTTTCTGGTTCCCTGGCCAGAAACTCGGGGCTCTAATTACTCCACACTGGCATGCTCTGTTGTGGACTTTCATGATTAGACTCACGTCCTGGCTCAAAAGGGAGGACAGAGAGCGAAATAAGACAAAACGAAACAAAACAAAACAGAGGGTTTGTCCTATGTGCTTGGAACCACAGTTCCATAGAACAGAAAAAGTTCCCTCTCTGAGTTTTCATTCTTGTTGATTCCAGTAACTGCAGCTTCTACCTCCACCACCATGACCAGACTGACTGGGGACTGGAGCGCCCTGTCTGAGCTCATTTCCATGTGTCTGGTAGTGTTGACTTCAGGCCGGGAAATATCAAAAGGGGGGAAATGGCCAACAATACAAATTTGGTTGTACTCCAAATTCGGGTGCTCATTCCTGATCTGCCTACTACTATTTCCTTTCCAGGGTCTTCAAACAGTTGTTGCATGCATTCTGTCCAGGTTTTAACGTATTCAGTGGAAGAGAAAGAGGAAAGTGTGCTTACAGCATTTTATCTAGAACGGGAACTGGTATCTTTTTATAAAGTTAAAGCAGTTGAAATTTAAAATCTGTGCTCTTTAGGAATACCTATAGATGCAATAAAATTACATAAAAAAAGAAGTTGAAGGAATAATGCACATGGAGTTCAAGATGATGTTTTCTTTAAGTAAGGGGAGGCAGATGGATAGGTTGATAGAGGTACCATACCATTCGTTTGAAATAGGTTATTATCAAGATGCTTGCTTTTGTTTTGGATGGTGCTTTCTCAAACAGTTACAACCTCATGAAAAACAACTAACTAAATAAGTACATGAATAAAACTGGGCTGCACAGAGACCAATAAAAATGACTATTAACCAAGAACCATGCATTTTGTACACCTGAGATGCAAAAAAGAATGAAAAGAGGAAAAGAAAAAAGAAGGAAAAAAAAGTTTCTTGCCTTTGAATGGGTCAGAGGTTACAAATCAGCGTAGACTAAGCTATGTTATACCAACAAATGTGCCTGAGATCTCTGAGGCTCAGTACAATGAAAGTTTGCTTCTTACTCACACAAAGCCCTAGGCTGCTGCTTCTGGTTACACTGCTCTCATCTTAGTTGTGACTATGATCCATCCTTAGGAATAACTAGGGAGCTAGGATCCTTCTATCACATGATCGCAGCATCTTGAAGCTCTTTCCATCAAGCCATGCTTAAGAAGAAGGCAAACGTGAGAATAAAGACACAGGGGAAAAGCCCTCTCTGGAGATTTGAGGGATCAAGTCTGGAAGATGTGGGCTACACATCTGTTCCCATTCCTCTGTGGCCCCACCTAGATGCAAAAGGAGTGGGAAACAATGTTTTTGAGTGCTCAAGAAGAAAATGAATACATTTGGCGAGCACATAGAATTGTCTCCGTCACAAGAGCATTTTGCAATAATGATATTCAATATTCCATTTTAAAATTATTACTTATATTATGCCATGCTATAATCTCTGTCTAGTACCTAGTACCTGATATACTATCACCTCATTCTAGTATATTATAATATCCTTCTACTATCTGCTAAATATATACCGACCACACATACACACACTCATACTAATTGAGTATGACTATCTAGCTAACATTACCTATAATACTCTCTAGCCTCTTGTATGATTTACTTAAAGAGTTGTTTTTCTCAGTAGGAAAATTAGTTCAGAAGGGCATACTGATATCTACATGTTAACACACACTTCATCATAGTATTCTTAAGTGTTTAAAAAGTTGAAATCTTAACATTGTTCCCTGAAAAGTGTAATTTCATAATTTTTCTCTTCATTTAACAGAGCATAATAATTCACTTAGATCTCCTTTAGGAAAAAGCAGAGTGATGCACAAAACCAAGAGTAACATATTCTGCTGGGAAAAACAATGCAGTCAAAATTTTTGCTGAACTGTCACTAATGCTTTTGTTTACAGTTTGCCATATTAAGGAATACTAAGCCAATAAAGACAACTTACAAGCCAAATAAAAAAGTAATCATCAAAAGTTAGAGGAGCAGATAAGGGTGCTGATTTAGAGAAGGTACAATTTCCAACTTTGTCACTGTAAGACAATAAGCAAGCTATTAATAGTTTCTGTGCATTGGTTTCCTCATCTGTAAATTGGTAACGGCAATAGTACTTATTTCTTTTGAGGATTAAGTAAGTTTGCACATATTAAATGCCCCCATTGGTGCCTGGCACACAAGAAGTACTGAATAAATACTAGCTATTATTATTTCACAAAATGATTGACACTAAAAAAAGTCAAAGACATGTTTATTTTAATGATCTAATTCCTATTCAATGGTAAATCACACTAAATTATGTTTCAGAAAGAAAACCCCCATTTATTTCATGAAAACACCTTTTAAAATAAACAAATTCTGCCTTTTCATATTCATTTCATAGGAAGGCCCCCATATTTTATATGATAAAATATTTCACTTTCACAAATATCTGTCAAGAGTTTATTTTATTAATTTTTATTATTGTTAATAATATATCATTGACATGGGAGTTAAACTTCTTTTTCTTCTAGTTTTAAACAAGCTTTAAAATAATGTTTATTGAAGTGTAGTTGATTTAATGCTAATTTCACATGTACAGCAAAGTGACTCAGTTATACATATACATTCATATATATATATTTTCAGATTCTTTTCCATTATATGTCATTACAAGATACTGAATGCAGTTCCCTGTGCTATACAGTAGGTCCTTGTTGTTTATCCATTTTATATACAATAATGCATGTCTGCCAATCCCCAACCCACGATTTATGCCTCCCAGCCCTTTCCCCTTTGGTAACCATATTCTACGTCCATGAGTGTGTTTTTGGTTTGTAAATAGAACTAGTATCCTTTTTTTTACATTCCACATGTAAGTGATATTTGTCAACAAACTTCTTTTTTTAAAAAAACTTTTCATTTAAATATGAAATATATTTCTAAAGTGCACACATTATATGCATGCTCAATGAATTTTCACAGTGTGAATACACCCAAGTAGCCAATATCAAGATTTTAAAAACCCAGAATATTACCAGCACCTCCAAAGCTCCCCTTATGCAACCTTTTAGTTGCTGCTCTCACCTAGGGTAGCTACTATCCTGATGTTTTACAATGTAGATTAGATTCATTTTGTCCTTTCTATAAAGGCAGTCTTACAGGATGTACTCTTCTGTGTCTGCCTTCTTTTGTTCAACATTTTGTTTGTGAGACTGAAATATATTGTCGCTAGTAATCATTGATCGTTAGTTCTCATTCCTGTATGGTAACCTGCAGTATGAACACATTGCAAGGTATTTATCTAATCTACGGTTGATGAGCATTTGGGTACTTTCCAGTTTGGAACTTTGTGAATAAAGCTGCTGTGAACTTTCTAATACATGTTTTTAGTGCACGTACATATGCACTTATTTTGGGTATATACCTAGAATGGAGTTGACAGCATCACAGGTTATACATGTGTTTAGAAATAATAGGCGCTGCTGAAAAGTTTTCCCAGGTTATTGAAATTATTTTTACTGTCCCCAGGAGTAGGTGTGAGTTGCAGTTGCTCCAACTGTTCGCCTACATTTTCTATCGTCCATTATTTAACATTAAACATTCTGGTGAATGTGTCATGATATTGCATTGTGGTTTAAATTTACATCACCATTCTGTCTTATAAAGCCATTTACCTTTTCACACATTCATTTGCCATTTGGTTATCCTCTTTTGCAATATGTGTCAAATAGACTTCTTCAATTGGCAAATCTATGTGTCAGTATTATGTTGATTATTATTATAACTAGCTGGTTAAAAGAAGCAGACTCACCTACATGGCTTGCCCTGGATGAAGTTGGACTGGTCTTGAGATGATCTATCAATAATACCATGAGTTTTAGTCAGAGACAGGATTCATCCTAACCAAAAACATCAGTTTATTCTTTTTAAAAAGAAGAAAACTATCTTACTTGAATGTCTGATACTCTTCAACTCTATAGCTAGTATAAAACAACAAAACACAAACAAAAATAAAAGCATCCTTGTCTCCATTTACACCACTGTAACAGTCTCTGATTGAGAAAGAAAAGAAATGAAAACAAACTAAAGATAAAGTGAAACAAAGCATGCTTCCCTCATACATCCTATGTCTGAGGTAGTCTGCTAGGTGTGCTACAATATCTCCAGAAGGTTATCCCATTAAGTTCTTTTTTTTTTTTTTATAAGAAGACAATGAGATTCAAAGAAGACAAGGAATTTTCTCAAGGCCATAGAGTGATAGGCCAGGAATCAGATCAGATCTCATTATATCTAATATCTCTATTATGTCCTCAATTTATCTTTTTCAAGAAAAGGCTGTCAGGCAATATGGCTGAGTCATGCTAGAAGAGAACTCCTACCACTTCCTAGCTTTGTGAGCTTAAATAACTATGTCATTCGGCCGAGTAAGACTCAATTTCCTCTGACTAAAATCAAGAGATTATTCAAGGTTATCTCTAGAGCCCTCTTCAAAAACTGATTCTGTGATTTTAAACACTTTGATCTCTACTTCCAGGACCAGTGCTATTTCCTTCTAGGTAGAAGAAAACTGGTCTACTTAGATGTTACTCTTTATTCCTGGTCTTCACTCATTTTTATGATTTTCTTCTTGCTCAACCCTCCAGGTCACTGAAATAAGACCTTCTCTGTTCAATCTGACCTGACTCTTTTAGGCTGAATTCAGATCTCCCTTACGGTACTCATCACATTGTCTATCACATGCGATGCTTATGTGTCTTTCTCCACTGCTAGACTTGAGTTCCTTAAGTACTTATTCCTCCCTAGAGCCCCCTAACCACACACCCTCTGGCACACAGTATGTGATGGATAAACCATAGACAAAAGGATAAATGAATGAATGATTCACTTCCAGTTCTACAGGTCGATGATTTAAAAGCTAGAGATGGGACCTCTTTGATTATTTCTCGTTATCCTCTATCTCATGTTCCCAGACACCAAGTAAGGATGCAATTACAGGCAGAGTCCCAGCTTCGACCTGATTTCAGAGAGGACCTCTTCAATATAAATTATGCCTCTGAGTTATTCTGAACTATAGTCCAAAGAGTTAAGGTTTCTTACTCTGATACCAGTCGGTCACGGGCTAGGCAGAGAAGGGTTGTACACTCATTAAAGGCAAGTCAAGCCGCACCAGTAGCCCAAGAGCAATAGTTAAAGAAGATGCAGGTGCTGGCCTTTAGATGCAGGCACAGAGAGGGGAGTGATGGCTGTGAGCACATGGGGTTCTGGGCTGAACTTTGACAGTGTCTGCTTCACCCTTTTTTCCTGTTCTACTATCCTGTGAAAAAAATATTATAAATCTAGTAAATTTCGGAGACACTGGTATTTGATTCCGTATTTTATGCTCTAAAACATTAGCCCACATGGCTCTCTTCCTTTACTAAACTATTTTATATGCCTTAATTACCATGAAGTGCCCTGAATCATTTCAGTGGGAGCAGTCTTCCATGTATATATAGCAATACCATTTCATTTCATTTCCTAAACCCGGAAGACTTTTAATTCTGCCCTCTCTCTTCCAAACCATTCAATGCAGGAAATGTTACTGTCATTTTACCTTCTTCAACCATAATATCTGAAGCAATTTTTTGTGTGTGATCAATTGGAAGTAGAATGCATCGCCACAGGTCATGTGTCCTGGATATCGTGGAGCCTGATAAAAAATACATATAAAAAGTAGCAAGTGGTCTGTTTCAGTAGAACCATATGCAGGGATCGGAAATTCACCAAGACATAGGGCTTTTAACTCCTGAGTTTAGTCAGATTTCCATAAAACGTAAGCTTTAGGAGAGAAGGAAACTTGACTAGAAATACCCATGATGGTATCCTCAGGACCTCGAACTGTGCCTGGCACATAGTGGGTTTTCAATGCACATTTCCTGAATCAATTACAATTTTGCCTACCTATAATATTGTTCTGTGGTTTTATTTAAACTAGTTGTCAGCATGGAATGACTTCTGCATTCTCTCCTGGAAGTGGGTGAATTTCCATGGTGAGCAATTCCTCTATATACAGTTTGCAAATCATTTTGGGAACCTTCCAAATGAAAGGCACTGTATAAATATACCCTCCCACCAGCAGCCAGCCGGCTTTCCACCGGGATGCATTTGCATCGCTTATGTACATAGTGTTTCATTTGGGGCATTGCTTTTATTTTTATGACCATAAAAGAAATATTCACAGTATGAACAATAATGTAAACTGCATTCAAGAAGATATATATTTGTATACTTTTATGATTCAAAACTTAGAAATCTGAAAGAAAAGCAGGCATGGCATTTTTCTTTCCTGTTGCTGTTTGCCTTTTCATAACATTCTTTATTATTTCTGAACTTTATGGGGGAATTTTGCTGAAATGCTTAAGTCTTTGTCTGTACATCATTTGAGAATATGTGGTGGTGGGTTCAAATGAATGTTGCTGGCAAAAGACCTGAAAATGAAGGGCGCTTGATTTTGCATTTATTCATGTCTGTAATAATAGTTGGCTTTAGCGCTGCCTTTTTGTGGATGGAGTCCTCTTCAAGGAGAGAAAGAGGAAAATAAGCAACCTTAGGTATAAAATACTTTCTAAGTGACTTAGCATGACAATGGGGACTTTCACAGATGGAAGAGACTTTGAAGAGACATAGTTTAGCCTTTCTAACAAAAGAGGGCCTGATTTCATAGAACATTGCTGGAGAGCTAGACTTTGATTTTATATCATACAGAAAATATTTAATCAACTTTGAAATAAATTTCCAACAGAGTTAAATCAAAACCTCTATAAATTATCTTTTTACTTACACAGAATCATCTGTATACAAAAGATGAACTGAATTATAACTCCTTAATTTATATATTTCCATAATTAAATTTAAATGGAATGAAATAATCTCACTCCAGACATATTTTCCATATATTCTAGCCTTAAGGATTTCATTAAAAAGAAGAGCTACTCTGAATATTTAGAGTATTTTTCTATGGCAAAACATCTAAAAAGGTAGACTAAATAAAATTCTGACTCATTTATCTAAAGAAAGATGTGAAATGTAGAAAATTAAATGTAAACTACCCACAGTTAAAAGCAGACTCAATAAGAATCTGAATTCAGTTCCTGTGTCCACATTTCTCTTCCATAAAGACAAAATCTGATTATTTTCTCACATTTTAGTACTAAAACAAAAAAGTAATTTTTGAAACCTTAGCAATAGGATAGAAATGTTAGGAAATAGTTCATTCAAATTATTTGTGGCTTATAAAGTAGATGTGGTTGCATTTTCTGTCTCCTCAGTCAGCATGTTATTGTCACTAAACTCTAATTTCATCCTCCCAGTAATACCAACTTGGTCTCATTAAAATGTATTTCTTATTTGAAATATATTGATATTCTTTTTTATTGTTAGAAAATAAAACAGCAGTTCCTTCAACTGAGAAAAACTAGAAGCATAGAATTGATCTGCAGTCAGTTTTTACTACAAACCCCATAATGCTTTGGATTTTAGCCTACAATCCCCATGCTGCAGCAGCAAACTTACTGTTAACCCTGTTACTAGGGGGGAAAAAAAGAACAGAACGTGTGAGAAGAACTATGTAACATTCAAGGATTCTGCTTGAATAGTAAATTATTAATTTTTGCAATAGTCTAGGACTTATTTGCTTTTTACTTTAATAAAAAAGGCATATTTATGGATATGCACACTACTTTTTCATCCTGAATGTCATATCACTTTAATCTCACACAATGCACCAAAGTATATACTTCCCATGTCAAAGCCTTTTTTTATATGCATCATTGAGTTGTATAGTTTTTGACAAACCTCCACCCCGACTCCGCCCTTTTGGAGGGAGGTCAGCTTTATTCAGATTTTAAAATAAAATCACAATACATTGTTTAATGCTCTAAACATCTGCAAATGAGAATTAAATTCGGTGAAGTAATTAAAATTCTTAATTAGATGCACCTTGCAGCTGCTGTTCGTCTTAATTGGCAATAATGCAGCTACATTTTGTTCTGACACATATCTTCAGAAGAGTTAGAGAACTGAATAGAGGCAAGAGGAAAGTGTTCCCACACAGTTCAAGACAGTTCGCACAAAGAGGATCCCATGGCAACAAACAGGGAGGCCCACAGTTGGCTCTGTAAGATCCAGGAATAGACAATGCTTCACCTCGGATTTAAACAAACACTTCCCTTCCTGGATATGAAGAGAAAGCGTTTTAAATCATCTCTTGCAAGAGTAGAGAAATGGTCAAATGTTCACCTGTCTTTAACACACTTTTCAAACCTTCTAGATCCTCTCCGCAGCCCATGCCAAGGTAATAATTAGAATTCTTGCTCAGTAACAAACTAACTGGCAAAAGCCCTGCCAATAGAGGACCTGATTTTTGTACCATAGGGAGCTGGAGTGGACCTTGGCAACTGGTTCATCTCAACGTGTCATTTTACAAACAAGGAAACTGAGGCCAAGAGAAATTCAAGTGATTCCCTCAGGTGATTATGGCTACTTAGTAGAAACTATACTCAAATCTAGGTATTGAGCCCACAGTCCAGGACTTCTAAACTTTGCTTGGAGCAATTAAATTGGTTCATTGGAGTCCCTTTGAAGTCTAGTTCATCACTTAGATGGGTTAGGCAAAGGACCGTGAGAGAAGGTGTTGAGAATGTGGATTACATGCTAGGAGAGAAGACATTTCCTTTCACCTCTGGTTCTCAGTTTATTCTAGATGATGAGAACCTGTGGGGAAGGAGCAGGGAAAAGAGAACGGCTGGCACGTAGGAGGTTAATCTGGGTGAGTTACCTCCTGGGAAACCACGAAACACTTGCCTACACACTTCAGCCAGATCTTCCTTCAGCTTGGATTGTAAGTTCCTTATATGGCTCCTTCTCTAAAACTACAGATTGACCTCTCTATCGAGTCTCTTGGCCCTCACTCAGTCTCACCTGTGCCCTGACAGAGCTTACCTTGCATTAGTTTAGCTCGTATTTGACCGAATATTTGCAAGGGTTTGTTTTCTTGATCTTCAATTGTGTTTTACTCCCCACATTAAATGAAGATACAGTTCTCTAGGGCCAAGGCTGTTTTGCCTATTTATTGTTCTATTTTTGGTTTATCCTGTTAAACCTTACATTATAAAAGCTTGCGGAATACTAGAGTGGGTTAAGGTTTTCGAGAATCGGGGCTACAGGTGGTGTGTGGGTAAGGTTGAAGGGTCGGGAGAGGGAGAGGTGGTGATTGGCAGTGTTTCTCAGTCTCCAACTGCCTCACCTGCCCCACTGTCATAAGTCAGAACCAAACATGGTGGTTGCACTGTACAGACTCGCCTAGAGTCTTGCTCCTCCAAGTGTGGTCCATAGAGCAGCATTATTATGGTCTATGGACCAGCTTACTATAAATGCAGACTGTCAGGCCTCACTCCAGACTTACTGAATCAGAATCTGCATTTTAACAAGACACCCAGGTGACTATGCCTCTGTTCTAGTTTGTGAAGTACAGAACCACATGTATTATATACTTTCCCAAGGCAATATAAAGGGCACTGATCTTGAACTGAGCAAATATTGTAATATACTTGACCGGTATCTACTCTGTCCCTCTTTTCCCATCACGACTCTGTCTGAGAATCCCATCCCGCAGCGAAATCTGTAACCAGGCGGATGGGAGGAGGGTCCTTTTCAATCTCCTTTTGCACCCCGCCCCCTCACCCCTTCACCTCCTTACCCCCTACCAGAAAGCCTGCCACCGGCACCCTCCTCCCAAGCCCCACTCACTTAGGGAAGATTTTGCTCCTCCCCAAACAGAAAGAGCAGCTGTGTGGAGAGTTACTGCTTGAAGACTATAATTTACATACCAATACAGGCTGAAGCACTTTTTAAAACTGCCCTTTAAAAACAATTATCACCTTGCCACCTGAGGTTTGGAGCGAGCGTCTAGTTCCCCGCTCCAGTTTGAAATCCGGCTTAAAGTGATACTGCGAATGATCAAGTGTGTGTGTGTGTGTGTGTGTGTGTGTGTGTGAGAGAGAGAGAGAGAGAGACAGAGAGAGACAGAGAGGGAGAGAGGGAGGGAGGGAGAGGGAGAGAGAGAGAGAGGAGAGGGAGGGAGAGAGAGGGAGAGAGAGAGAGAGAGAGAGAGAGAGAGAGAGAGAGAGAGAGAGAGAGAGAGAGAGATCGCAATAACAAATCGGCTCTAAAGAGAAGAGATGAAAAGGAGGTTATTAGGAGCGTGTCAGTTTAGGCATCGCTCTTGCACCTTTCTGCTTCCTAGAGAAATGGAACCATAAGTCTAAGGTGACTAACGCAAGACTGGCTAAGCGTCCACAGTTGCCAGTCCACTTTTGCTTGGGAAGGACAGATTCCCATTATAGGAGGCCTCTCAGGGTCCTTTCCAAAAGATTCCCAGGCTACACTCCTTCTTCAGTCTCCTGAAAACTAAAACTCGCAAAGCGGTGGCGTTCTGTGGATTGGCTAGTACTAAAATATCCATTGGGTGGCAGTAACACTATCCTCTTTATGACTTGCAGCAAACCAGAAAATGCATTCAATCAAATGAACCGATCTTGTAGAAACACTGGAATCATTTATGCATTGCAGTTTCTCTTTCTTGTTTTCGCTCCTTCTTCCCTGGGATATTCTGAGTGGATTGTGGCTATTAATCAAGATCTCGTGCTAGCCGTGGTTTGCTTGTCGTTTTCGCTCAGGATTAACATCATTCAAGGAAAACGCAAAGCTGCTTTTTTTCCTCCACTCTTTTTTGAAAAATCATTTTTGGGGGCTGCTGAAGAGAGCTAGGACCCAGGAGACACCTTCCCAAACAGCAGGGGTTGTGTGCTTTCACATAGCAGTACTGTACAAGGAAAACCCCGTCGGATCTGTTATTGCGGGATACTTGTGAAATATACATAGGATTCTTTCTTATGGCTGCATCCCGGATCTGGAAATTTTACTTGGGGACCAAGAGAATCTGAAAGGCTACATGTATACAGAAGATTTGCAAGCAAGACTCCGATTCTTGTCATAGAGCTCACAGACTTCCTCACTTACCGGCCTTTTTCCTTCCTTCTTTTTAAAAAATTTCTTCCCTCTTTTTCTGCCCTCTCCTCTCTTAGTCTCTCCTTTTCTATCTGCCTCTTCCTTTTTTCTCCTAGTTTTCTTTTTTTCTTTTTTCCCTGCTCTGCACCTGGATTGTATCTTCACCAAACAATCGGGCACTTTGAGAACTAACTGGAGGCAGTCTTGCAGGGAAGAGCTGTATGGAATTATCTGCTTTTATGGTGAACTTGGCATTTGTGAATGGGTATCTTGTTCACGATATTAATTGCTAGCAAAAATAAGAAAAAGAACACAGGAGTAAAACGTGGATTTTTCTGAATACGCATTGTGATGACCAGCAATTACCTTACCGACTGATATCCAGAGAAGAATAATTTGGAAGACTCTTGTGGGTAAGGTCATTTTATATATGCAAACCCCTCAGTGGTGTGAGCGAACTTGGGCGTTTGTAATGGGAATGGGTGACTTGGATGATTGCTGCATCGCATTGATGGCTGTGATGTGGCTGTTACTGGCACTGAATGGAATAACTGCAGTTGGGTGTGTTGGTGTGTGTGCGTGTGTGTGTGTGTGTGTGTCGGTCTGTATTTTGAGTGTAATTGAAAATAAATCAAAGCATCACTCCCCTCTTCAATTATTTTGATATGGAAGAGTATCTTGAATTAATTCTGGGTAGACACTCTTTGTTTGGATGCAATATTTGTGGCTCCTGTGTTCTGGAAGGGGTAGCAGCCGTGAAAGAAACACTTACTGAAGAGCCCTATTTAAAATGAAACGAGCTACTCTTTATTCATTAAAAGAAATATGTTTTCAACTCAGTGCAGCATTCTGCTGCATTTCACAGCCGCAATGGGACCAGGGACATCCCACTTGTCAAGTTTTTAAACTTTAAGGTGATAATCATTGTTAATTGTTCTCTAGGTTGTGATTACTGGAGATTATTAAGTACCCTGGGCTACTTTTTATCCACTGGATTACCATTCCGAATTTAAAAAGAAAAGAAAAAGCTGAAAATGACGACTAAAATAGAGAAGCATAGTGCAATATTATTTCCAACATCACCATAATGCTTTCTTTCTCAAATTCATTTGCCCAATAATATAATTATTCCCCCAATACCCTATATAGCTGAAGCTGCGACCCACGTGCAGGGGAGTCGAAGGTCTGGAAGCAGAGACCATCCTTTTATTGCAATGCAGCCACCTTTGGAAATGCAGGCAATTACACACTTCCCTTAACCTTAAGTTGAGGATGTGTCCTATCTGCTACATCTATTTTACCCTTTCAATAAAAAGTTAGAGACTAGAGCACGAAGGATGCTTAAGCATATTCTGCCTGGGAAATGGGATAAAAAAATCAATATTGATGACGTGGTTCAGTGCACTGTACTGCAATGCTAAAGTCTCATATTCAGTACCTATGATGAGAGAATGGAGCATTTACATGTGATAAATCTCACCTGGTAGATTGATCTGAAGGGGAGGGGAGAAGATATGTGGATATGAAGGAAGATGGATGGAAGTCGTGCATAATTGGTGATTATGTAACTTCATTACATCAGCGAGCTTCAGTCAACGATAGTGAGATGAAATGATTGTATAGAGAGAGGCTTCATCACCCTGTTAACTTTTGAAGGCTTGTAACAGCTAACAGGGGAAGAGGAGGATGGCAGGCAGAGATTAGCTCCAAGGGTCCTGTAAACCCTGATCTCTGTGGTCAATTTAGCATGAGTTTTCTCATAGTGAGTTTCTGAGGGACAGCAGATCATGTAAGCTTTAGGGCCGGAGGGGAGCAATTTTAGCCACACCCGTGGAGAGTCAGAATGAGCCCGCAATGTTTCACAAGTGCCCCATTGAGTAACTGGAGCTGATGATCCCAGCCAAGGTCATAGTTCTGCACCCTATGATTGAAATACATGACCCCAACTGAGCAGAAAGTTAAATCCATTGAAATGCAGACTGTGAATGGAATGACTGTTTGGAATCCTCTCAATTTTTCCTGGTAAAGCTTGATGCAGATTTCAGTCTGGTGGTTCCCTCAATAAAAATGATTGCTTCCACCGTGTGTTAGAAATGAGTGTTTTGTACCTTTACTGCCTTGACAACCTCTTTCTGGGCCATTTTAACCCTCTGGGAAAAGAGAAGTAAAAACCTTCAGAGGTAATGATATCCTGTTAAATTAAAAAATAAATGGCGATGAATTCATTATTAACACAAATCCCAGGAAAAAAAAAAGAGCAATCCATTTTCAAGTTTTACTTACTGAATGGCTTAAAGGACATGTTGCAGCGGCCTGTGAGTTTTACCATGAGATAAGCTAAGTGTGCTGTGCTCACTGTACAGAGGAGGGAATACTGCAGAAAAAAATGTCGTTTTCCCTGATGTTTTATTTGGAGCCGTGATTTTCTTTAAACGAAGATAACACATCAGCTCCTTTTGGCCTTCTCCTGTTTTCAGATCTGTTTTTCTCTCAATAGATGTTATATACTCCCTCAAAATGAAACTCTACTGAAATCCTAACCCTGTTGAATTAAATCATCTTATCATCTAGTTGTGCTATTTCCTATTTCCCTTTACATTTATTCTACGTCCCCCTCCAAAAAAAAAAAAAAAAAAAAAAAAGGCAAAATGACTTTTCTATCATGGAGATGATTCTTTCTGTTTTTCCTGTGGAGTCAGGTGCAGTATCTCGACATCCACTAAGTAACTTTGAAAAGATCTGCTTACTCCAAGTCAGAATGGTGGAATGGTGGAATGAAATTTTGAGCTCCGATATTTGAGATGACTTTATTTCTGTAGGACATGCCCAAACATTGATATATAGTGCCAGTGGATTTGGAGGTGTTCATATTGTGTAGGAAATTGGATGTGAAGTTAACTCCTGATTCCTTCCTTCAGGGGTCAGGGTAACACTATGGGTGCTTCCAGGCTGTTAGTCTCCAACTATGTGCAGAAATACAGTCTGCATTGAGTTTTCCTGTACTCTTTATTTTAATATTTTAAAATGACTTCCTCAGTTGTTTTCTGACATAAGCCACACATATGTTACCAAAGAGGGCATATTCTTGAGCTTTTAGACACTCAGTAGTGGATGGAAATAATACTAGAAGGAAAAGAAGTCTCTTAAGAAAAAAAAAAAGACACTGGCCTTGAAATATACATATGCGTGTAATTGCTATCCTTTTACTTGAAGACTGCATATATTCACGTTAGGAAAGATAGTTTCAATCATTTTAATGGTACTTTATAACCTGTTACTTTCTTTTGGATGAGGATTATGTAACCGAGGCAGGTTATGGCATTTTTCTTAAGTAACTCACAAATCAATAATAAAAAGCTTTGCTTAATAGGCAAGCATTTAAACATGAAGGCAGTGAATAGTTTAAATTATAATATCTATTTCTCTATTTTATGGCCATTTTGTCAGTCCAAGGTATGTAGTTAGATTAGAAAATATTCAAAAAGAGAAGAAGAAATATCATTTCTAAATCTGGAAAGTACAAATTTTGTCTCCTGACCAGTTGGCTCAGCAAAGTCAGGAGATTTAGCAGATAAGTAATCACAGTATTCCTAAATTTAGAGAAAAATTTAAAATGAAATTTTATTACATGTGCAATGTATGTGAACAAATCACATTAATGTAAAATGACAGATAAGACATTCTCTAGGAACAACTGTACTTTTAGGATTAATTTAAGATTGTATTTCAGAATCTTTTAGTCTGTTTAATATATACGCTGAATGTTTGGGATGTACCTTGTCTTACAACAGATACGATCTTTGGTGTTTGGCAAATCTCAGGCTTTTGTAAAGCAGACTACTTTGTAATTTGTGGCAACCAAAGCACCCAAGTGTTGATTAATAAGATTTAGAAGTAGTAAATTTTCGGATAATGCTAAATGTATAAAGCATAATTATAATGGTACTATTTGGGCAGCTATAGATAAGGCCATGTCAGCATTTTTATTATTAAATTCCAATCCTTCTTCCATTAGTTGTATCAGGAATCTCAAAGAGGAAGGAGCTCAGCTCTCTGGACATTCAGGTATCGTAGGATTCCGGGCTGAGTCAGAGGGCCTGAGATGCCCTGCAGGCTCTGTCAGTTACTAGCCTTGTGACTTCTGACCCTGTGTTTCCTTCTCAGTGTTCAAGATAATCATTTAAAACTAATAGAACAGTTACATATTGCACTAAAGAAACCAGATGTGTGTCTAAGTGCTTACCATCATGCTATGCTTTAGAGATATATGGAATTATAATTATTAAGAGTTCCCTGAAGTCCTATGAATTTAACAGTGCGTTTTTTTTTCTCATGCCCTTATTGTAAATCTTCGTAGCCACTTCCCAGTATCAATTACAATTAATTGGTAGGTAATATCGTTCAGTGAGTAATACAGACAAATTAAAAGCTTTGGTTGCTAACTTTCACTCAGTACTCAGTTTGTTTCCGCAGTACTCATATGGTAATATAATAGTCTTCAGTAACTAAAAAAAAAAAAGTTGCTTTTGAGCATCATTCAAAGAATGGTAATGAAGGGTTTTGTGTGTGAGAGTGTTTTAAGCTGATTGCTTTTTGTTTTTTCTTAATGCTCCTGAGAACTTAGGTGTTTCTGTTTTTGTTGCCAAGAATACACAACCAAGGGTCACAAACGCACTTGATGCTACTTCTTAAATTGGGTCAATTAACTAAAAAGCTACATTCATGTAGCACTTTATTAACCAAAGCATAATGCATTTGAATACTTAGCATAATAGAGGACATAAGAATGTGAAGATAATAGTTCTGTTCTCGAATTTGCTAGTTGCAATAATTACTAATGTTCTTTAGGGGGAGGCAATCCCCCATGTGTCACTACTGACACTGCGTTTCTCCAGTGTTCTTGTATCTTAACATAAATATATTTACATATATGAAGATAGGGAATAGTTAGTGATATGACCTTCTGGATATGTTTCTAAGTGGCTAAATAATCAGGTTAAAGAGTAAGGTTTTATATTTTTGGTTAAGGTGGAATTGGAAAGTGGAAAATTAACCCTGTAAATAGAAGTAAATATACATGGACTTAAAGAACTTCCCTGTTATAGAGCGACCTCCTTTTCCTGACTCCCGGGGTCCTGCTTTTTACATTAAGGATCCCTAATATTTCTTTGTTTCAGATGAATTTGATCACACCTGATTATGCGACTACATTGATGCCTATAAATAGCAAGCATTCTCTTGGTTTCCTATATTTTAAAAATGCATATTCCTTACATCTTCTGGAAATGCTTCAGATCCGCTCTCGCAGATTTACAAAGGAATATTATAAGATTGTAGATAGGCTTGTTTATATGACAGATTCTGCTAATCACCTTACAAATACACATTTAATTTCCACCCAGAGAATGCCACCCTGGAGTATATTACAGTGCAGAGAGCATTCCATTACAGGCCAACTGCATGGCTCAATGGACATATATCCCCCTGCTCCTTCCCCTGGCCATTGGCTTGTAATGAAAGATCCTTAATTGACGTGCTTTTTTGGTTCCCCTGTGTAGGAACAATATGCAGGTGCCAAAACTCTAAGCCTCCTAAGGCTGTTAGCTTTAGAGAAGGGATGACTGACCGGTTTGGCACTGCTTTCCTATCACACAATCTGAAATTGCCAGGCAGTGACCTGTGAATAAAGCAGGGGGAGCAAGCAAAGCACTTTAATATTTTTCTTCTGAAGATCTGCTCTTTCCTGTTTTCATATTACATTAAAAATAATCTTCATCATGACAAGCTATTCAAGGGGTGTGTTATAGTTACCATATTCATATGGATAAACTACAATAAACTGCGCTAAATGAGCTGTTTTGTTCATACAAGAGATCCAGGTCTAAGAATATATATTTAAGAGTAAACCTAGATTGTATGTTGTAATACTTCCTAAGTCAGGAAATTGTGTGTGGAGTTTGGACTCAAGTGAAAAATGAAATGGACTGTGAATTGTGATCATATAATTATAGACTTTCACTCTTTCAATATGTTTGTTAATTATGTAGCTTATACTTTATGTGAATTATAATTATAATAAATCACTGTATGAATAATCATAAAATTATTCATAGTGGTTTATTTTCTCATGGCCTGATCAAAGTGAGTTAATTGGTAGGTTCTTACCCTGTCAACGTTTACATGTACTACAACTGTGACTTAGTATAGCGATCATCATCATTTTCTAGTATAAAGTTCCTCTTTTTAATTGAGAAAAATTGGAAGGCCACTTAATCATAGTTGTACTTCCAGTATCAGTTGACTGAGAAAATGCATAATAATAATAACAATAAATTATTATGAATATCACAAATCTTTAAAAATGAATTTGTATATAGTCACAACAGGGTCTACTTACATTACACTATCTACCTAGGAAGTTTGGTGTCTATGACATTTCTAGACCCCTTCGAATAACTCCTGTGGCCCCAGTGAAAAAAAAAAGGAGTATATGTCTAGAGTCAAAATACTTGCATTGCACAGACACTCAAATTATGTTTATCTTACACGCAAAATTAAAGGCAGATGGACATAGTGATGGAATGTGGATTTTAGGATGGATAGACATAGAGCCCTAAGAACATACATTTAAAGTTCCCACACGGGTAAATTCACATTCAAATTTTGGGATTCAACTATTATAACGAAAATTGTCTACAATTACAGAAATATTTGCATTTAAGAAATAAAGATTATATTGCAGTCAAAATGAAAATGGATTATTATACATATAGCCAGAGGTGATTACTATGGCCTCATAAAAGTCTAATGAAATTATATACAGTATCGGAATAAAGGATGCCCCATTATGTCATTTTAGCCAACAAGGAAATTTTGAATTAGAGGAATGAAATTAAGTTTCCAAGATCTCACAACTTATTGGCCGTCCCATAATGCCCGATTCACATTTCTTGATATGATACAAGCCTTCAGTTGAATACTAGTTACACAGCAAGTTGTCCTGGTGTATGATTTTCTTTAGTAGCGTGCAGCATAAGAAAAGTAATTGTTCTTGACGAGGCAAATTCTAGTGCATCTCATCTTTTAGCTCACTTTATTCACCTGTGATCACTTACGTGGTGCCCGCACTCAGAATTTGTGGACTTTATTTTTTCTTTATGCACACTGAGCCATTCTTGACCTCATTTGATCTCTGGAGACACAATATAGAAAGAGTTGAGAAAATAGGTCGCTGGTGGGGCCTCCTTGCCTTTTCCGTCCTGTCCTCTTTCCCATTAGCAGGAAACTGCTCTTCTTTGGAGCCCTTCGTTTTTCCCGACTCTCCTGCACATCTGCTCTGGACAGTCCTGGCATTTAGGACTGCCATCATTCTCCCAGTGTGGCATGCTGCCTTCTTCCTTTCAAAGTGCCCCACCAAGGGGTCTTATCAAAAGATCTTTGAGCTCCATTTTATCTCACTTTGAAGAGACAGAATTTCATACTTCATTTCTTCGTCAACAGAGTCCCTCTGCTTACAGAGACAATAATGAACCAGTTTGGGAATAGTCAGGACAGTATTATTTTTTATCAAGTTTATCAAGATACCACCACACAGCTGTGTGAAGGAGATACAGCAGTGTATGTCTGTGCGCGCGCGCGCGTGTGTGTAATTTTTGTCCAGATGTTTAACATATGAATCACTGTTAATATGCTAAAGCAAAAAGTTTGGAATAATAGGGTTTTCCCCTTCATATTATAATAGTGACATTTGGAGAAAATATGCCATTAATTTTTTTTCCGACTCAGAAAAAAATGGCTTCAATAGAGTGCATTTTGGATGATGAGGCAGGGTGGGGGCTGTGGAGGACATCCTTTATTTCAGGTTGGATCTTGCAGTGTCTTCCCGCCCCCTATTGTACCTGCTTGAATAAATGACATTAGCTATGAACACTGTGACATTCCCAGCCTCTCCGCCAACTTTATTTCAGAAGGAACACAGCCAGGGGAGCTAAACACAGCAGTCAAAATGGAAAACTGATAAACTTAGAATGGTATCAGGTATTTTGTGTAAACAAAGCTTCATGTGGCCAAGGGAGAAAATTTGAATGTAACAAATGAATCTGGTGGCTCTCAGTGCTTGGCATTTGAATACTCCTGTTAAAGCCCCTAATTGTTCTCACCAGGGCAGAACTCCTGAATGGTCCTCCAGAGGCCCCCAGCTCCACAGTGTGCAGAGCAAATGCATTCAACGGGTCTCCAGGGGGTTTGGACTCTGCTGCTTTCCCTTGTCGGGGTTCTCCTCCAGGACTCATAATAGCACAGTCACATAGCCAGCTGCCGCTATGTGAGTGCTCCCCGCCATGAGTGAACGCCTTAGCTTAGCTCCAGGAGGCCGGTGCCTGTCTGTTTCGTATTCCCAGGGCCCAGCACTGTACATGGTGTAGAGTAGGTCACCAGTACAACGGTGTTACATGAATGAATGCTTAACATTCATCATTACAGCAGATCAGTTTTAGATTAATATGCTCCCAAACTCATGTAATAAGGAAGAGTAATAAGGGAGAGAGGATTCATATTGGGTAGTTTGTAACCTATAAATAGAGGGAGAAGAAATGGCTGATCCTTCCTCATTCCTCCCTTCCTCCCTCCTTTGCTGCCTTCTTCCTTCCCTTCCCCCTTCCTTCCTTCCACTCCCACCATAGATATTTGAGCACCTTCCTTGGGCAGGGCGCTCTAAGAGGAGATGCAAGGATATAGGGATGAGTGATGTCATATGTCTGGGCCCAAAGAAGGTTAGTTAGGGGGAGGGGGTGATACACAAAAATCATATATAACTAAAAAAGAAAAATCATATATAACTATAATTCAAGGTAGTCTACTATGTGTACTTCTAAGAGAGGTGTCAAGGATGATAACAGGCTCAGGAAAGGGTCAAAATGCAGGCACTTGGAGGAATCAGGAAAGGCTTGTTAAAGGAGGTGAGGCTGACATTAGACTTTGAAGGATTCACATTGGTGTGGAGACAATGTAACATCCCAGGTAGAGGGAAAATGAAGAACAAAGCTGTTGTAAGCAGGAGCAAACAGAGTGAGCTTAGGGAAGAGCTAATGTTCTACCTTCCGCAGAGAATAGGGGATGCGATGCAGAATATAAGAAGATGAGCCTAGAGCCCCAAGTCTCCAGGTCTGGCAGGCAGGGGCCAATGGAATGAGGTTTCATGAGCATAAGAGAAACAAAACATTTGATGACCTCCTCAGATTTATGCTTTAGGAATAAGAGGAAGGAAATTAAGAGGTATCTCCATGGTACCTTTGATTCCCAGTTTTGTGAATTTCCTTAGGGTTCCTCCTGAATTCCACCTTCACTCCAAATTTCTTTGTGTGGAAGCCCTGCTCTCAAATAGCCTTCCTGGGCTCTCTTTATTTTCTTTCTTCTTCCCACCTAAGACTAAACACTGTTTCCAGTGCTAGATGAATAGTGGCCAAAGTTTAAAATTAACTTTTTCTTTTAAAGCAGAAGGCAGTATTCTATAGTGGGACTTTATCTGTTCGAACTGCCTTTGCTTAGTAGTATTAGAAAGTTGCCACCCACTCTAGCAAAAATACTGTGTTTAGATGTAACTTTTCAATGAGAATATTTAAAGTTTCTTTCTTTACAGTGATGGCAACTGCAAAGTGACCCAAAAGTGGCAATTAGTTTGGGAGGAAGGAGAGGTCGGAGGAGGCAGCAGGGGAAAAAAAGAAAAAGGAAATATCTCATGTGATGGCAAGGTGGAAATACACATTCCAAAATGGTTTTATATTAAGATCATCTGGAAAAAGAATATTGCTTTAGAGTATAATATACATTCAATAAGAAGAAAATAGGATTTATTCCTAGCTCATGTGAACTCTCTTGTTAACTACCAATAATTATAACAAATTTGAACCGTAGGTGGAAATCACAAAGTGAGCCCCATAAGATTTGAAAAAACAAAAACCCCTCATTTTAGCCGTGTTTGAATTTTCTTCCTCATCACATACTTTATCTCTAATTCTAATAAGTAGAAGACAATAAACCACTAGGGATTGCTTTTTCTATACTTTTTCTGATCCCTCCATATTGGAAATTCTAGTAAGCTGGGAAATGGCCAAACACTGAAGATAAAATGAAAAAGAATGCAGTTTACTTAGGCACAAGCTAAATATTATGTGCTTAAGCATTAGAATTCAGCTAAAAAAACAAGTAACATAATCTAGCTGTTGTCAAAACTCACCCTCGTAGCCCTGAGGATTCTGATTCAATGGTGGAAGGGAGCACAGGAAATTGTACTTTCATAAACTTTTGAGGTCAATGGGAACACCAAGGTGTGCCTGGGGAGGGCTTCAGCAGAAGGCTTTCAATCTCTGTCAGTATTCCTTTCCCCTTCCTACTATATTTCACTATGAATAATCGGATCCTGTCTCAGTGTTCTCCAAAATCCCCTACCAACTCAGCTTCAACTTTCAGGTGTAAAGCCCTTCCTTTTCAGCCACAATGGCACAGGCTAAGATCCCCCAATGCTGAAATTCTGCTACTGCCACAAACATGTCTCAGGTGATTCTTGTGCGGGAAGTGTGGCTTATGGTAACCACTGTCCTTCAATCCTATTAAATTAGCGGAAGTGCTCCTTCCAATATGCACTTGAATTGATTAACTCCTTCATGTCAGTGAATAAGAGATACTATTTGAGGGCCCTGTCTATTGTAAGGATTGTGTTTAGTGTGGGCTGAAGATGAAGTACAGGTCAAAAGCTTATGGGCTAGTGGGAAGATAGATATGTTTACTTAAGTTCCCTGGAACGAGAAGGTTTAGTTGCTTCTGAAACTGATGGCAATGTGCTTGAAACTGAGGCCTTAGCAGATCCAACGAGTCCTTCAAAATGGTCTGAAATCGAGTCAAAGGTCGGGACTTTCTATTCCCACATCAGGCAGTCACTGGTCACGGGCTGCCCCTCCAGAGGTGGTATAATCTTGAGCAAGACACTTTCCTCCAGTTGCTGAGGGTGCTGCCCAGTGAAGGACTCGGCTGTGAGCTGTCAGCTGCAGGATGGGTACATAGACCATAAAGAGGGGAATGGAAGGAATTTGGAACAATTGCACCAGATGAAGACATTTTATTCCTTTGCCCCTTGAAGCATGCTGCAGTGATTCGATACGAAATTACTTAGAAAATACTGAGAAATCTTAAATATTTCTTTAAAGGGGTAAAAACACTAAATATTGAGTACAAGGCCTTGCTCTGTGTAGTTAAGTTTCAGAGAATGTGGTTTTCTAAGGAATGTAGTTGAATTCATATTATAATTACTCCTGTTATAAGTTATCAGGCTATCAATATTTAATGACTATCTCCTCTGTGCCCTGGACTTCCACAGGGATAAAGGAAGGAGTCAAAAATCCAGGCCCAGAATGTTTACATAGGACCTATTACTCTTTGGTGGTTTGTATGCTTGATTCTAAAGTTAAGGGGAGGAGTTGGTAGGAGGTCAGGGAAGGGTCAGGGAAATGGAGCAGAGTACTGTAGGGCCAAGTTCTCTGAATTCCAAAGATAGTAAGACAGTTGTTTGGGTTGTATGGTACAAGGCCCTAAAGTGACAGTGTAAGTTGACAGAAGCCAAGACTCAATGAACTGATTAGTAGTGGAATGTGTTGAAAGTAGATTTACTGGTGCAGAACATAGTAAAAGCAGTGGTTCATTAACATTAGTCAGTCTGTGATGTGGACTAATGGAGAGGGCTAGTTTTGAATATGATGAATTTGAAATCATAGGAACAATATATCCTAGATTTCAATTTTCACTGAAAGGAAGAGTTTCATATAACACTATTCATTTTTATATTATTGGAAATATTAATTTCTCTCCTTAATGCGAAGGAAGTGCCATTCCTTTAGATTTTTAAATGCTTTGTTCAGCCCAAGTGAGGTGATAGGAGCACCTTCTGTTTTGTATTTCCTATAAAGGTATTCAGTCAAGTTGAATACGCTGAGACCAACTGTGCTAGTAATTTTTAAAACTGGTGGCTGTGTCGAAATGGGCAACCATTCATTAAATCATAGAAAATTTGAATAGGAATGAACTTACTTCACCTCTTTGCAGGTACATAAAATCTCTCTGCTATAACTCAAATAATTATCCATTAACTGATATTCACTTTAATAAACAGCCACTTTGACAATTTTTCCCCTCGACTTGACGTTTGACTAGATGGTCAGCTCAGTTCAGTTCAGCAAATACTCCCGGATTACCTAACTTCTCGATGCTAAGTGTAAGCACTAGGCTAGAAAGAGCAATTCACTCATTGCCAAAGCAATTCAAGATGTATGCTACTAAGTGTTTTAAAAGATTTATCTGAAAAGAAGAAAGTAGTTTTTACCACCACCACTGGGCCTGCTCTCAAAAGTATGATCCATTCCTTTTCTGGCCCTGGCATGACTTTTGTATTAAAAAAAAATTAAGGTATTTTTAAAAAGACCAAAAACTGAATGAAGATCAAATTCCTTTTCCATTATAATACTCCCCTTGTGTTTATGGATGGATGTGTATGTTTTATATATAATATTATTAAGCTTATTAGGGTGATTTCAACATCTCTATATACTCACTATGTATTTTTTTATTCAATATAACTTCAAAGCTTCAGGCTCATAAGTTGTCCTGTTTTTATTGTTTGCATCATGCTATTTGTACCCAGTACACTTCTCTTTTATCCTCATGGACTTGAGTAAATTGATTTTAGCTTTACCACAGAGTGTCACATCTCTTAAAGTAGGTAAGTCATGTTATTTTAAATTTCCTACTCAAGAGCTTTGTAGGTGATATGAGAGATGAGTGATGCCTACTGGAACAGACGGAACAGTCAGAAGTTATTTAAACCTCATCTGTATTTATAAGTAAAAAAGAAAAAAAGAATTACCATTTCCTGTTTCCAAGGTAAAATTTGCTTTAATTTCTTGAGATCGTAATCAGAGAAAGTGTGGGTTATTGCTCTAAGTGTCTTCCTTGGACTCTCCCAATTTCCTGGAATCATAGATTCAAATCCTAGTAGATCTAAACTCATCCTTTATTAGTTTTGGAACTACTGCTAGCCCAATCTTACTCGTTTTATTGTTAGCTTTAATGTTACTATTGCTATGATTACAAAAATATAAAAAGAATACATATGATAGAGCCTCATTGTGTGGCTTCAGCCCAGATTTTGGAACCCGAAGGATATTAAGAAAATTGAGAATTCAGTTAATGTCACTGGAATCATTACTAAGTCACAGATGTTACACACCTAGCTATTAAGTCCTTACCACCCCAAGAAAGAATTACAGTACCCAAAGTGTGTATTTGTATATACACAAATTTACTTTTTGAGACTCTCAAAGGGTAACTGGAAATTATTGAATACCGAAGGATAGTCTTTTGGAAAAACTTGTTTGAACTATTCTAATTTTATGTTGAGAATATTAAAGTGTGGGATAACTGAGGACAATGCACAGAATGTCTTGAGTTCTAACTTCAGTGTCCAATCGAAAAAGAGTCACGTAGACCATGACACTGAGCACGGAATATAACAAGCTTAAACCAAGGACTATGAGGCTCCTGGCAATCCCGTGAGGTGTATGGATTTTGTCTGTGATATACTTTTGCCTTCAATTTAAGCAACTGTCTACTTCAATTGCCTTCCAAGTGCTAACTGAACTTTGATTTCTGAATGCTAAGTGTTCCCCACCACACAGAGGACTATTTTTCCTAAGTATCTTATGTTCTCCCAAGCCACTTAGAGCCGTCTTTTTCTTATCAAATTTATAATTTAAAAAAACTTACTTCTGTGTTTCTCCCCTACTTGAATATGAGGCTGAGGGAATAGGACCCCATCTGTCTGGTTCACTACATAGCTTTGATGCCTAGGAGAGGGCCTGGCCATAATATGACTCAATAATTATCAAAGAAAGGGAGGGAAGACAGGAGGGAGGGAGGGAGGGAGGCAGGATCTCCCAAGGAGTCCTGGTCTCAGCAAGATAATAGGAGAAAGAGGAGTTGAATGAAATAACACAGTTAGCCCACCTTGGTAGATATAAAATGTTTATATTGCAAAGGTTTTGTTCAAGATGCAATGTTATATAGTAAAGGTAATGTCTATTCCATTTCTCAGGTCAGAACACAGGCCCACTGCATGGCTTAAATTACCAGGTCAGTTGATAAAATACTCAGAATGCCAAGTCAAGAGCTTAGAATTTATAACTAAAGGTTTTGGTTACATCGGTAATGCAGAAAATGATGTTTTAGGACTATTAATTTGACAATAATTTTTAAGGTGAGCGAAGCAGGAATAGACTGGAGTCTTATTTAGGCAGCTACTGTATTTTTATAAATTACAAGGTGATAAAACATACTTTTTTTAGCTTCATAGCTTTTTTTCCTACAACTTTTTGCCCACCTATAAGTATCCATCAAGAGGAAGCTTTTAAAACACTCTTGAATTCTCCTTTTTACTCTCCTTCCTGGTATTAATATAGCCTCTCCTGATTGCAGAAGACATCATGGTATCCTAGAATTGACATTAAGACCAAGGTAAGCCTGAGTTCCAGTTTTGGCTTTAATATTTATTAGCTGCATAATACTTGACAGGTCACTTAGTGTTTCAGAGTTTTGGTTTCCAGATCTCTAAAGAGAAAAGAACATCTACCTTTAGGATTACTGGGAAAAGTAAAAATAACATTTGTAAATCATATAGCGCAGTTTTTGACAAATAGTAGCCACACAGTCAACGGTAATCTTTATTATTTTAATATGTTATATTGTTAAAATACAGCAGTTAAGAACATTCTTCAGTTTTCTTACTATATCCAGTGGTCAATTTTTCATCCTCATCTCAGTTAATCTGTGAGCAGCATTTGTAACATGGATCGTTCCTTCTCCTTGGTACATTTTCTTCACTTGGCTTTTAGGATAGCACTGTCTCTTGGTTTAACTTCTTTTCTTTGTTTGCTCCTTTTCAGTTTCCTTTGCCAATCTCTTCTCTCTTCTTCAGATTGGAGTGTGTTATGGGTCAATTCTTGGTCTTCTTCTCAGTATACACTCACCCCTTAGTGATTTCATCCACTTGCATGGCTATGAATACCATTTCTGTCACTTCCTCCTAAATTTACATCCCCATCTTGGTCTCTCTCCTGAACTTTGAACACAAATGTCCATCTTGACATTTGTCACTTCCCTTGTCCAAAATGGAACTTCTCTTTTCTCATCCAGATCCACTCTACTCATAGTTGTCCCATCTCAATCAATGTCAGTTTTATCCCTCCATTTGGTCAGTCCAAAAATGTTGGAGTTGTCCATTGTTCCTCTCCTTCTCTCTCACACCACATCCAGTGTGTCATCAAGACCTGTTGGTACTATCTTCACTCATATTCAGAATTTAACCACTTCTCACCACTACTGCTATCATCTTTATTGGCGCCTCCATTATCTCTTTCCTCCAAACTGCTTCTGCCCTTGCTGTCTACAACCTCCTCTCCAGACAGCAGCTACAGTTGTCCTGTGACAGTGGAGTTCAGATCATATCACTCTGTTGCTCAAAGCCCAGCAAAGGTTGCTGGTTTAATGCAGAGTAAAATAAAATACTTACAATGGCCTACAGGTACTGGCCTACATTGCTTTTTTGACTTAATTTCCCCTACTCATCCAGCGTTTTCTCAATTTCTTCTTTCCCTCCATCCTCTACTTGCTATTCTTTGAACATGACAGGTGAATTCTTGCCTTAGGACCTTGGTACTGTCTGTGCTCTTTATCTAGAGCATTATTTCCCAGAAGTCTCAAGTCTGACTTTCTTGCCTCTGTCGTTTTTAGCATTTGTGTGTCATCTTCTCCATGAGACCTACTCTGGCCACATCCTCTAAAACTGCAACACACCCACCTCCACACGCCTCATCTCCTTGTTCACGTCCACATTTTAGTTTTTTCAGGGACCTCCTACCTTGTAACATTTTTCCTAGGTTATTTTTTATTATGCTTATTGGTTATTGCTAGAGTTTTAGCTCCACAAGAGCAAGGATCTTTGTCTAATTCACTGAGGAATCACAAGCATCAAGAATGATGTAAATTTGGTGAAAAATTGTCGAATGAATGAATATTTTACAAACTAGAGATAATAATCATCCATATCTAATGATACTGTTGTGTGATACTGTTGTAAAGATTTAATCTTATTTGTTGCTGGTAGATGTAGCCCATGTCCAGGTTCTTGACCCATCCCAGAAAG